>NW_027643803.1:0-145000 GCF_032717465.1 Coenobita brevimanus | reverse complement strand
GTGTGTGTGTGTGTGTGTGTGTGTGTGTGTGTGTGTGTGTGTGTGTGTGTGTGTGTATGTGTGTGTATGTGTGTGTGTGTGTGTATGTGTGTGTGTGTGTGTGTGTGTGTGTGTGTGTGTGTGTGTGCTCGCTTCGTGTTTCGTCTATTTTATATATTTTGTGTGTGCCTTGTGTAACTAAAACTTCGTTTTTACGTTTGGGTTCTCATGTGACTGAGGGTGGACTGCTTAAGAATAGCGTCCTTTATAGTTACGATTCCCTCTTCCTCAGTATAGCATATGTTTTTAGTTTATTTAGCTTTCTCTGGACGATTGTATAAGAGCTTCGTGGAAAATACTAGAACTAGAAAGATGGCAGTAGATACCGCCTTGTGTACCAGATATCCTGCCCAAGTTTCATTAGCAGATATCTTGCCCAAGTTGAATAAAGTCGTCTGAAGTAAGAATAAGGTTGAAGAGACGTTGCTGTACTGAAAGTCGTTGGATATGCCTTGTTTTATGTCTTTTCGTATGTGGCTGCGAGATAGCAGACTCAGGTTCAGTCTTTTATGGCAAGCGTTAATAGATATCTCAGTGCTTTGCTTAATGTGGAGGTTAATATGTCAATGGAATGCTTCTGAAGCTTTCCGCCTCCTCTCAAGTAAGGATGTGTACTGTCTATTATACTCGTCCAATTGGTAACATCACTGGTATGTGTTTACAGCTCCCCACCTCTCAGGCATGGGTGTTTACTCGTGTGTTTTACATAGGAGTCTATTATACTAGTCGTATTGGTAATCTGTCAATGGTATGTTTTTAAAGCCTCCTACCTCCCTCTCGTGCAAGGTGTTTATTATCTATTACACTCCTCCTATTGGTGATGTGTCAATAGCACGTTTATATTTCCCGACCTCCCTCGTGCAAGGCTTTTTACTGTTTATTACACACACCATATTGGGAGTTGTACACGTCCTGTCTGATTATACAGTGACAACTCTCTCAAATCATTCATGGTCTTCTCATAGCCCTCTTCAGCCTCTGAACCACGTAGTCAAGTCTGCGTTTACTTTAGCACTCCTCACAGTCCTCATCAGCCTCCGAACCACCTATCCAAGCCTTACTGTTCTCTTGCCCTGTGCTCTTCTTGTCGTTCTTCGTTTTTCTCACTCTTTTTCTGGCCTCATTCAGCCTTTCTGCTTTTTCCTTTTATTCTCAGCTCTCTTCATATTCTCTGTTCTCTTTGCTTTTACTCTCTGCTCTTTTTCTTATCCCTCCTCTTTTTCTCTCGTTTTCCTGCCACGGTCCGCCAGTTACAATATTTCATGGTATATTATGCAGATACGAGGCTGTAAGTAATGACCAGGCAAGATGATATATTGTAGCCGTGGCGAATCAGGCAGACATATATGGTGAAAGGTCAGACAAAGACTTACATATTCCTTTTCGTTTTCGTTTTTAAAGGCTCCAACATGCTTGCATGTGTCGGCCTTGGTCACCTAATGGCGGCTCTCCACGCTGCACGGTCTATTGCAGCCTCCCTGTTCAGTCCCTTAACCCTAAGGTCACACTTAATGACCTCGTCCCATGTCTTTCTCGGTCTACCCCTCATAACCCCACCCCCAATATTAACACTCCTCACCCTCCCCACCCAATTATCATCCCCCATCCTCTCCACGTGTCCAAACCACCTCAATCTACCTCTCCTCATCTCAACACCAATACACTCCAGTCCCATCCTACCTCTCAACTCTTCCATTGTAAACCCAGCCCCACCAGGCCTTGGATGCAGGGACGCACTGCACATCCACCTAATCATTGTCATTTCTGTACGTCTGAGTCGGCGAATATCTTCCTCCTTCACTGCCCAGGTCTCACGGCCATACAGCATTACAGTCCTAACACATGCTGCATACAAAGACCTCTTAGCACGTAGGGAGAGCCCTCTCAATGTCAGGAGAGGCAAGAGCTCCCTGAACTTCTTCCAACCACTTCTCACCTTAGCCACAGAGCCTCACCTCCAGCACACAACATGTCTCCCAAATAACAAAACTCTTCCACACACTCAAGAGATTCACCAGCAAGTTCAATCCTTTCACGTCTGACAATCTCCACCTGCTCACCTCTGCACGCCGTACACATAAAATCAGCATTATCTCGCAGTCTACCTCTGATACCACTACATCTCTTATGCACCCATTTATCACACACACCGCACAAGATGGAATTACTTTCCACACCCTTGTGGCAAACTGCACATGGCCACTCTCACTCGTCTTTGACAGTACCGCCACCAACCCTAGATATCATCATTTTTGTTTTATCTGCATTTACCCTTAAACCTTTTTGCCCCATACCATCTCTTCACTTCCTAAACCTTTCCTCCGCCTCCCTTTCATTCTCTGCAATCAACACCAAATCATCAGCATACAACACCTCCATATCATTTAAGAGTCTCTCCCACCTGCTCACTGTGACATCCTCTGGCACAGTCACCTGAGCACACCGACTGGCACTAGCACAAATGTACAAAATATCGGCCATTTGGCTCACATTAGTATCAATGTCAGGATCAAACTGGGGAATATCGAATCGAGAAAGGTCCCCAATAAAGTTTTCGATGTGAACATCACAAAACTTTATAGGACGTTTTAACCGAGATTTCTTCTTCTTACAACTTCAATACAAAACTGCATGATCACCAAGCGAACCCGCCCGCACACCAAGGCACACCCTATCCACCACAGGGGGGGACAGAGCAACCGCTATGGGGGCGTGATCCGATGGCATATCAAGACCATTATTCACAGTGAAACTTTAAATGCAGTTTAAAATATTGGTAGAAGCATTACACACATCTACTTCAGAAATCCATTCATTATGTTTCTGTGCGTGACAAAAATAAATGGAGAGAAATTGTGAATGAATAAATGATGACGCAGCCCTGAGGGGATATTCTCCCGCATTTGGTCTGATTAGCTAGTCAAGTCAGGTGCGAGTAAGGGGATGGGTCTATTATGATGTGAAAGGGGTAAACCAGCTCTGCTGTCGGGCCCTGCTGCGGATGTCACTGATTGCACTGTGCATTTGACCCATGTGTGGTGTGGTGCGGTGAGGATCTGTCCCTTCTCCCCTTTGGGGCTAAGATGCGAATGACTCTGTTTGAATGGATGAGTAAATGTGGAGTGTGTCGTCCTGTCTCGGCTACCTCCCTTTCCATGGGGGAAGCAGCCTAGGTATATAGATAGATAGATGTTTCCTATACGTCAGATTGCTCTTATAATGTTTTTCACCATATTTCAAGTTATTTACCACCACTAAATTTTGTTCTACCCATACAGTAGTCATAGTATTTGCATTCTCATTAGGCAAATTAATTTGCTCAGGAATCTCAGGGTAGGTGAAATAATCAGATCCAGGGACAAGTAAATTCACTAAATCCTTTGAACACCAGTACCAAAACGTGTGTTCAGGTCTCCCATTCGTAGAACATTACAATTTTCCTCTTTTCCACATATGATTTTCTCTTGTATATAACTGAAACTGTTAGGATTAAAGTACCGCGAATCTGTTGGGGGTATATACACAAACCCCAAGAGCACAGTGCTCAATAGGGACAATCTGAGCCAAACTTGGTCTTTCATTTTACAGTCTACACCCATCACAGATGACTGTAAACAACTCTTTACCAGTACCACTGTGCCCCCTCTATGTCCGTCTGACCTCACAGTGTCTCTGTAACAAACATAGCCAGGTAGAGAGATACCTAACTTTATTGAAAAACGCCCTAGTGGCGAAAAAAAGAAAAAGCTAACGCCGGTGAGGCAACCCTGCAGCTAGAGGAGAGCTCAGAAACACGTCTTCCTTCTCCACGACCATTCATCAAAGTTCAGGAAGCAGCAAAGACAGCAACAATATTAATACTCGAAGGAAGGCCAAAAGCAGAGTACAGGAACCAGTTTATGTCAACGTTTCGCCCACAAAGCTTCTTCAGGAACATCATTACTGGACAACACTCCACTCCTTAAACAAACCCAAGCCTGACTGGTAGTGCAGGATTGTGTACTTGTGTTCTGGTCACCATTCAGGCTTAGGTCAATTTAAATAGTGAAGCACTGTCTACTGGTGTTGTTCCTGAAGAAGTCTTGGGGCAGAATGTTGCAAGTGGGATTCTGTACTCTGCTTTTGGTCTTTCTCTATATACAGCAGCGAATACACCATAATTTTACTGTTTATCTTCCTTATGAAAGCTTACCCAGAATCCAGCTAAATGAAACGAGTATTTCCCCATCCAATTTTTATCCCATACTTCACACTCGGGACGATTTGCATCAGTATATGACCGATTCCCGCCTCAGTGTTACGAGTCCTTTGACGGAAGGTAATCGAATATTGCTTTTGCTGGATTTTATGGGCCGGCTAAATGCCTCACACATAGTAAAGCCTCTAGTCATACAAGCCTCCGCACGCAACATACTGGTGAAGCACAAATGGTGATGGGTTTCTGTAGTGAGAATGACGCCAGATCCAATATTAACCCTCTGCAGTTCGGGACAGCTCTAGTATTACGCAAGTCTAATTGAATGTTGTTTTTGCTCAGTTACAGTATATGGACCAGGTTAATGTCTCTCACAGTAGGAAGCCTTAAGTCTTACAAGGTTAGGCACGCAACACAGAAGCACAAATGGTGATGGGTGTCTGTAGTGAGAGTGATACGTAAATGTGTTATAATGATTCATCCCGTCAGTCTGCATTATGAACCGACAGGGTGATCACATATGCAAGTATGTCCGTGAGCAAAAAGCCTCCAACACCTATCTGCCAGTTGAGGGAATGGAAGGGTGCCACATGAACTAGTTTCTTGTGATAGCAATATGAAACACACAAGAGAAAGGTATCAGAAGGAACGATACTCTCATTTGGCAAGAGTGAGAAATACGGAAAGTAGGACGCAAGGCTGGCAGAGAATTTTGACTCCACATGACAATACTTAATATCAGGATTCTCTTTAAATGGCCGCCTTGGTTTGAGTTACCCTAAAAACAGATCATGAAACAAAAACGCTTTCACTGAGCGACCATGGATCTCCAGCTGAAAGTATATTGATGGTTAAATAGTAATGATATGTACGTTGGTCTGCTGTAACATCACATATTAGTTCTGTAGTGTGTTTTTATGAGCAAAGTGCAAACACCAGTAGATTACATGACCTCCCCCCCCTTTCCTTGAGCGCGCACCCCCCGAATTCCTCGTCCAGCAGCGGTGGCAGCAACATCTCCTCTCCTCATCATGGCCTCGTCTACTACTGCTCCAGCCTACGACCCGTTGAGGGGGGCTAAGCATAGCAGTACTGAGCCTGAAGGAGGAGTGCAGACAATCACCATCACCGGCACCGTGAAGTGGTACAGCATCAGGGCGAAGTACGGGTTCATCCGGCGCCACGATACTGGCGTCGATGTATTTGTGCATCGCTCAGCGATCGCTGCTACCTCTTCTCTGCGCCCCTCGCTCTCGTTACGCCAGGGCGAGACAGTGGAGTTCCACATTCACCAGACACCGAAGGGTCCCGAGGCTAGAGACGTCACTGGACCGGGAGGTGCAGCTGTGCAAGGCTTTGCCAATGCACGGCGGCGCCCCACGGCCCAGGGGCGCCGGCCTGGGGATCCCCGATGTCCTGAGGATGTGGATACCATTTTCGCCATGTGCATCGCGACGGCGAAGGCTTTCTGTGGCGATGACAAGGCAGCTATGCTCGTTCTACTCCCCGAAATCTTCGAGAAGAACTGGCTGCCACACCTTGTCATCCCTCAGAGCTTCGCTCGTGATGCTCGGCCAACCCCTCGTCAGGAGCGTCACACGACCTCGCTGCAGCCTCCTAGACCCCGCACAACACCGCGGAAAAAGCTGCAGCTTGACGCTCCTCTTAACAGAGCGACTGCCTCCTCCTGCACTACCTCTGCCCCGCCCATGGACATCGACACCGCCGATGATCACCGCCCGCCGTCAGCAGCTGAGGGAAGGGTCGCCTCTCCTGTCTTTTCCATCCTACAGGAAGAAAGCGACCACACCTCCCCCTCACCACCTGATGCTGTCGTGAACCTCCAGGCCACCGAGGAGGCATGTACCTCTCCCTCCCCACCACCGACATCGAACAAGAAGAGGTAGAGGAAGAAACAGCCTAAACCACCGCCACCTGCCGAGATAGATCCTGAAGGCACTACTCCACACGCTTCTGAACCTGACCTCAGCTATAACGACACCCTCAGCAAGGCAGAAATTTCCAACATCGTAAAGTCGGCCTTTAATCCCGACATTCTCCTAGGCCGTCTAAAACAGACAGACGTATCCTTATTTTCCAAACTAACCAGCCCCAGCAGTTGCTCGTAGAGGCAGCTCCACTGACATCTCTGATAACTCTGGCGGGCTCTCCACCCTGAGCCCGGGTCCATTTTCATAATAAAATGGACGAATCTCAACAACAACAACGCACACCCCCCCCTACACACATCTACACGCAAGCTAATCAGTTTCCACATCTTAAAGTTGTACAAACCTACCTACGTGCAAGATATACAAGGAAAGTTATTACGAAAATGGTTATGGTCATCATCTTGCTCGTTCACTGGCGAGTTTCCTTAATTGGTCTCTGTGTGTGGTTTATGGCTTCTCTCTAGACTTGAAGGACTTGTATCTCAGTACTTGAAGCTTATTGATTCCTTGTTTTTTATACTGTGATAATTATAGGTCTTTCACAATAACCTGGCCCATTATTTTCGTCCTTCATACATATATCTCCTGGTCCATTTTCTCGTCCTTCATACATACATCTGCCACCTATTTCTGTATTACCTTCACTTTCACTTGGTAGATTTTTGTCCTGTATACCTACTTCTCCCCTTGGGGCTAAGATGCGAATGAATGTGTTTGAATGGATGAGTAAATGGGGAGTGTGTCGTCCTGTCTCGGCTACCTCCCTTTCCTTGGGGGAAGCAGCCTAGGTATATAGATAGATAGATAGATAGATAGATAGATACCTACTTCGACCATCCATTTCTACTGTACATTCACTTTAAGCTGGTCCAAATTTACGTCTTCCATACAAACTTCACTTATCAATCAATCAGTCAGTTAGTCAATCAATCTAACTGTCTACCTGTCTGTCACCAGATGCCTTAATCCCGTCAGGGGTGACCACAAATGAATCACCTCCATGTCACCCTTTCCTCCTCCATATGGCGACCTTCTCTGCAACTCACGCCCCCTTTTCTCACCTCAACCCTTCCTCTCTAACTTCACTCCCCTCCACAGTTTCTCGTATTGAAATAGATAATTTTCTGACCTGAAGTTTCCTTGTCTTGCTTCACTCCTATCCAAAGGCCTCTCGTATTGAACTAGTAATCCTCTCATCACGGCTGGATTAAGCATGTGGGAGGCCCGGGGCCCCCTTGGAAGGGAGGTCCCCTTTCCAACTCCCCCAATGGCATACACCACAGACTGGTAACCTAAATCCTAATATATAAATAGG
Source organism: Coenobita brevimanus (assembly GCF_032717465.1). Classification (NCBI taxonomy): domain Eukaryota; kingdom Metazoa; phylum Arthropoda; class Malacostraca; order Decapoda; family Coenobitidae; genus Coenobita; species Coenobita brevimanus. The sequence continues at coordinate 137,499 of NW_027643803.1, read as the reverse complement.
ACACTTTTAGTTAGGAAATACTGAACGGGGACTATTCATCCAATGCTGTAATATGTAATGCATAAACACGAAATGAAATGAACACAAGTTGCTCTGGTGGGAGGCCCCCTCTTGGTGGGTGGCCCAGGGCCCGGGCCCCTTGGGCTCCCCTCTTAATACGGAGGTGCCTCTCATCTCAAGCCCTCTCCTACATCTCTCGTCTCCAAAGTCTCTCATATTAAAGGCGATACACTTTCTTAGTATTCTGGTCCACCTCGGTCTCTTAAATTGGTCTCGGGTCCTCAAGGCACAATCAAAAGCTGTAGGTGTTTCGTCTGGGCAATAAAACGATTTCTTTGAGACTTCCCTTCCAGTTTATTGGCTGTAAAATCTACCGTTCTTGAGTTTTCGGTGATACAATACATTTTGTGTTCTGGCATGACATATAAGTTAATTGTGCATCTTTTTTTTTCTTTTGAGAGAGAGTGGGTGAGTGAGTGTGTGCGTGCGTGCGTCCTTTACCGCAGCATTTTGTAAGTAGAAAATGGAAAACTTTGACCAGTTCCCTTTCGCTACCTCAGTCCATGTAATAAGGTGCTGGAATTTCCTATCAGCAAAAGGCATGGTATCACTTTTCTCTCATGTCATCTCAGTTTATATTTTTATTTTTATATTTTCCTTTTCCCTACTTTCATTTATTCTTTCCCCCATTTATATCCTCCACACTCCTACCTTCATTAATTCTTTTCCTCATTGTAATTTCCCTTATCAGGCAAATCACTTAGGATCCTCGCAAGCCTGTACTTAGAGCCGGTAGCATCAGTGGTTATAATCATTCCAAGCAGGAAAATTGTACACTTGAAATACACAGCCTCTTCGACTTACGGTCCTCCTCATTATAAAGGGTGAGGCATAAGTCTGTAGGCATATGGAAAGGACACATCTGAGGTTATACTGTGTGTGTGTGTGTGTGTGTGTGTGTGTGTGTGTGTGTGTGTGTGTGTGTGTGTGTGTGTGTGTGTGTGTGTGTGTGTGTTCGTTATCGTGTTCGTGTTCTTGAGGCAGTTCTGCTTCATCACCAAACTAGCTCCCGTAACATCACTAACCAACACTGAAGACTGGCACCTCAAATCACTACCTTCCTCGACCAGTGCCCAGTTATCAAGCCTCTTCCCCTGTATGTTGCTGAGAGGAGAATTGGGTGATATTTTTATAGCCTCGTGACTGACTTGAGATGGCACAGTACTCGTTATCAACAGTGTATCAGGCGCCTTGGTCATAATTCTTAGTTCTTTCGAAGAGATTATATTTAAACGATTCAGTTTAGGTTTAGGATGGACTAACTTGCCTACCTGCTTACCTGCCTGTGTGCCTGCCTGTCTGCCTACCTAATTACCTACCCACTTACCTGTGTCCCTGCGTGCTTGCCTGTCTTCCTAACTACCTACCTACCTGTCTACACACACACACACACACACAAAGGCTAGGGAGACATGTTTAAGGCTATTTAGTGATGAGATGAACCCCGTGATAAAACTAGCAAGGTTTTGTTTGGCGTGTCCTGCCCTCTGTTTCTCCAACCCACAAACCTGTTTATTTATTTCCATATTAAGACAAACCCCCCATTTACCATATAATTATCGAAGTTCCTATTTATTCTCTTAGTTATTATTTATCTTCTATCTTAATTATCCATAGACTACCCTAAAGCTGTCTCATTATTACCATACTAATCAGATCCACCTCTTTCTCAGACACTCTTTCTCAGTGTAATTATTTCTAGACTATCCCAAAACCAATTTATTCTCAAGCTCAGCTAAACCCATCCTTTATGTGTTAGTTTTATGTTTTTCCTTTTTAATATTAACTTCCCTTATTGTGAAACGTTTGGTGGTTATATAAGTGAAGACAAAGGATTAAGTAAGCAGTCCTAAACTCTGGTTGAGACAGAGAACGTTGATAAGGCAAAAGGAAGATTATAAATGCATGTCGACCCAGCATCCTAGCCGTCAATTCTCCAAGTCTAGAGAGAGGGCCGAGGGAGCGCAGTGGTGAATGGCGTCAGTGTAGACCGCGAGTGAGCTAAGAGAGGACTGACGCCCCTGTCACTCCCTCCAGGGACAGAGTGTCGCGGCTGTGTTAGTGGTTCGGTTCCTTACTCTCCTGCAGAAGTCTCACCTCGAAGCCTCCTTCCCCTCGTTCACAAGTCTCAAAAGCCTCCTTGAGCACCTACAGCAGTATTTTTCCCCTCCTGCAGAAGTCTCAAAAGCTTGCTTGAGCACCTACAAGTCTCATTCAGTGGCCTACTCCTCCTCCAGAAGTCTCAAAAACCTCCTTCACCCCCCTGAAGAATTCTCACCCAGTCCCCTTCCCTCCTGCAGAGGTCCCAGCTCAAAGCCTTATGGTTTACATGCAGTGTATTTTTCTGGAATAGAACAGTGAATTTACCTAACATTTTTTGAGTGTCGATGATCCTGTTAGCTCCGTGATAATGAGGGACGGCATCAGTGCTTAGGACGATTGTGTGATACCATTCCGGCAGAAGTAACTAAAACTCCATTAGTATATTTCTTTACAACGAGGCATCTTTAGGCTGGTTGACAAGGTTGCAGAGAACCTTCAAGACACAGGAGGTTCACCTGAAAGGATAATGATACGATTCCGGCAGATATAAGGACGAGACACAATTTTTTTTCGCTACGACAAGAGTACAAGCCTTCAAGCTGGTTGAGAAGGTAGCAGAGAACCTTCCAAATAGAGGAGGTTCAAGTCCAAGGATGATGGTGGAAGAGATGAGACTTGGCGACGGAGATAAGACTGAGGGAGATGGTGGCGGTGGCGGGGGTCTACAGGCAGGCCAGTGGAGCGCCGACCCCGAGACTGGACTGGTGACACTGACGGAGGCGGCTCTGGCCAGGCTAATCAACGCTGACCCCAATGACAAGTGGTCTCAACTCGACCCACAGCCAATTGCAAGGTAGTGTGCTTTGAAATTGTCGATGATAGTATGATGATGGTGATGATGATGATGATGATGATATAATGATGATGTGGACCTATAGCAACGTGGTATTAAGTCGACCCATAGCTAGTTGCAAGGTATTTGGCCATAGCACTTTAATCTGGTCGTGTGTATGATGATGATAATGACTGATGATTTTATTCTGCACAGCCATGACCAAGAGTTCATCGGAATTTCTTAGCCAGCATTGCGTCGTATCTTGCGTATTTCTCTTTCCTCCCCAGAGACAGGGAATATCCTTCCTTCCCATACTCTCTTCTTGTGTACTTCATATTGCTATCACATAGAAATAGTTCATGTAACGCCCCACTTTGCCACAACCGGTAGGGAGCGTCGGCGAACTTTTGCTGTACCGTACTGTACCATACCACTCTGAGATTTTGACCTTCCTTTAGTATACTGATGATGTGAGCTTAAAGCAAGGTACTGTGCTAGTGTTGTCCTTAGGTGATAATGGGAACGATGAGACTAGCACGGAACCACTTTGATTTTGCCAGTACTGGCCAGAAATACTGATGATAAGAGTCCGCTGTTGCTTGTGTTCGTTCTTGATGATGACGTCAACCTGTTGCAAGGCAAAAAAGTCGACTTTTCGCATCCGGCTGGAGCTATAAAAGGTGGTACAGGAGAGATACTGAGATAGCATGATCAAGTAATAAGTGTCCACTCACTAGGTGTAGAACACATCCGAGAGGGCAAGGGTAAATTTGTGGCCCTTTTTTTACTGCAGCATTTGTCGTTGTTTTGGCAAGTATCTGGTACCACTGGAAAACAGCTTTCACCACAGTTTAAGAAAGCCACGACAAGCCATGATCGGCACAACAGCTGAGGAGAGAAAAAATAATGGTGCTGTTTTCTTGCCTAGCGGAAAAGTTTTGTCCTTTTTTCGGGAATATTTGGCTCTATGGAAAAAATAAAAAAGAGTTCAATAGATGGAAAGTTGACAATGTTTTGGTGTTCCTCAAAGCAGGGCAATTTTACAAGCCATACTGGGCAAGAATTTCACTTACTGATACCCAATTTTAGCTGAAGTATCGTGTTCTCAGTCGATTCGCCCACTTAAGAAGAGTATCCTGTCCTTGTGTGTGTGTGTGTGTGTGTGTGTGTGTGTGTGTGTGTGTGTGTGTGTGTGAGGCAGAATCTATGACGTGTGTGTGTGGCGCCGCGTTGGTGCTTGTGTTGTGCATACGTCATGAAATATACCTTTTGTGTGTGTGTGTGTGTGTGTATGTGTATGTATGTGTGTGTGTGTGTGTGTGTGTGTGTGTGTGTGTGTGTCTCTCTCTCTCTCTCTCTCTCTCTCTCTCTCACACACACACACACACACACACACACACACACACACACACACACACATATTCACACGTACCAAAACCTCGATTAAACCTATAATTGCATTTAAGGATTTAATTTTGGTTGTCATAGGAAGTCTTATCAGGCGTGGTCATGAGATTACAGATGCTTAAAGACAGACTATTATTGTTGAATTGATGGTAACTCCAAGGGGGCTAACAGAGACTTGTTCTTTGTTGAGGTCTGTTCATGAAGATATTGTAAAAGATTCTTGGTACTGTAGCCTATGATTATTGTCGTTCTTGTTGATACTGATCTTGGTGCTTAACTCTGGTCTGCCTGGCCGAGCAGACGCGTCGGCCACAGGCAAGCACCTACGTTTGAGGGGCTGTCCTACAAGTATTGGGATTCGTTGCCCCCTTGTGCTAGACAGCGCCTCAACAGGTTCGGTCCAGGTTCCTTCCCACGGCTAGGTGTAGGGAAATATGGGGATATATGGCTCCCGGGTGTGCGCCACATCTGCACCGTCCAGGATGCACAGCGCCACCACGTGTAGGCTCACCTTCTGGGCCACAGACATGATGTAAACTGCATGAATGGCACACAGAATATCAAGGCCCTATGCAAAGAGAACTATTAAGGAGAAGTGATGACAGATAGTCGTTGAGTTGTAGTTGTGAGGTAGGAATGAGTCTCCTTGGTTACTAGACGAGTTTGCTTTCAAGTCTGACTGCACTTGGTAGAAAGGGGTGGCGGGTGTTTGTCAACTTCGAGTAAACCCACTAAAGGAGGATTTATGGTGCTCTTTACTATGCATATTTATCCCCAGTATCCCCCCCTCTCTCTCTCTCTCTCTCTCAAACGATCCAAGAGAATATTAATCTCCCATATGCAAAGAAACAGCTTAGGAAAAGCTACAAGGCCTGCTTAGCTAACAAGACCACGCCCTATGACTCACTAGCAGCGTCTATCTCAGCCATGTCCTGTGTGTGTGTGTGTGTGTGTGTGTGTGTGTGTGTGTGTGTGTGTGTGTGTGTGTGTGTGTGTGTGTGTGTGTGTGTGTGTGTGTGTGTTTATGCATGTCAGGATGCGTGTGTGCGTGCTTGCATGTCTCTCCATCCACCCTTCCCACACTGACGCACAAGGACAGAGTAGCATCGTGGCCACATGTTGAAAACTATACTCTTTTCACCTTAACTTGGCCCAGATTTTCGTCCTTTTGCAGCTTAACGTAGGTAAGTGAAGGGAAAGGACAGTACTGTGGCACTACAGGTTTCCACAGCACTTCTTCTTGACTAGCGTCCCATTTTAGTGTGTACTGTTACAGCTCAGCATTCAAAGCGGAGAGATGGCAATTTTAGGCCAAGTTAGAGGAAAAGGGGTAGTCATAGTGGTTTAGAAAGGAGGTTTGAACAGGTCCCTTGCAAAGCTGGCTCAGGTAATTTCTGTGGGGGGAATGGTTTTTGTCTCAGTGATGATAGTTTGTATTTGGGGTTTGGAGGACTCTTATCTCCTTTTCCTTGGCAGTTTATTATCTCTAGTACATATCAGTATTTTCCTTCATACTTTATATAAACATAATATGTATTTTCTTCATATAATACATTCATACAAAACCGGAGTCATGGACTGACCTCTCTCTCTCTCTCTCTCTCTCTCTTTCATAAGCGAAAGCATAATCATCTTTAAAAACATCTATATTTTGTTCATCCGACTGTGCACAAATAACACAATATCATGAGATCTTTCTTCTCTTGTAACAGGGCATCATTTCTCTGTTATCACATTTATTTTGGTTCATCTAGTCAGTTATTTTTATGCTTGAGACGCTTTGTATAGAGCTTAGTAGCTTGCTATGGCGCCAGTACCACCATCGCATTAATTATTCAGTAAGGATGGCCACAGTAATAGCTTTATATAAGGTTCAGTAGCTTGCCATGGGCGCAGCACTGACATCACAGTAGCTATTCAGTGAAGGTGGCCATAGCAGTAACGTTATAGAGCCCAGTAGCTTGCCATGGCGCCAGTACCATCATCACACTAATTTTTCAATAAGGGTGTCCACACTACTAACTTTATGTAGGGTCCAGTAGCTTGCCATGGCGCTAGTACCACCGTTACGTTAGTTATTCAGTGAAGGTGATCGCAGTAATAACTTTATAGGGCCCAGTCGCTTGCCATGACACCAGTACCACCATCACATTAATTTTTCAATAAGGGTGTCCACACTACTAACTTTATGTAAGGTCCAGTAGCTTGCCATGGCCTCAGCATCACCATCACATTAGTTATTCAGTGAGGGTGGTCGCAGTATGATGGTAGCAGGGACAACGTAGTATAAAAACAACCCCATAACTTTCCCTTGACCGATGTTCACGTACGAAATGAAGTCTGAGTCCATATTCGTAAATTTTCTTGATCTTAAGTGGCATACGATATCATTTTTTTTTTATTTAATGCCAGAAAAGGAAGAAAGCAGAGTATTATCCCTAGATCCATGAAAATCCGTGCCTTTCAAATAATTTGGACAAAAACAAAATGCCAAATTTCAAGATTAATTCATTTTGAGATTTCTGCACACACACACACACACACACACACACACACACACACACACACACACACCGGTAATCTATATATATACTCTGTGAGTAGACTTGACAGCCCGTTCCCAAAGGCCTGGCAGTCTTCTTACACGCCACGCACCTTGCTTATCATCAAAATGGGTGCAGTTCCTTTCCCTCAGCTGGCCTTGTGGTTGATTCCTTAGGTACTCCATATTTACTGCCGTCAGAGGGGGTCCAGATGATATCAAGGGTAGTACAGTATTCAGATCGCCCCGTATGGCCAGTCTCGCTATCTTGCTATGTAGTCTTGGTGCGGTTTTTGCTCGCGGTTGTAAATATATCTGGTAATATGGTTTTCATCTCCTCTTGTGACTCGATTTCCTTAGGACAGATGCAGTATTTCTTACCTCGTTTGCAGCTACATTTTTCTTGTGCCTCAGTTTTCTTTAGACAGGTGCAGCATTCTTATCTACGTTTGCATTTGTGTTAGTCATTTGCCTAGATTTCCTTTAAGACAGATGTAGTTTTTTTCTCTATGTTTACAGCTGTAGTGTCATTACCTTCGCTAACGGTGTCGGAAGGCCGTTTTCATCCGTGTCAGTCAAAAAGTTGGCATCGGATTTTAATAAAGATCTAGCGGACAGGTGGACAAAGGAGCAAGAAAGAGTTGTTTCAGTTTTGAGGTGGATCCGAGTCTGGAGTCTGGAGTAAATAGTAATTTTATTTGTCGTTGGTCAAGGCATGTGCCCTCATAGTGTTTTCTGATTTATATTGTACTGTCGGCTTCACAATGCACTGTTCACTCCAACTAGGCGTAAAAGTGCCATCATCACCCTGAATGCTGAGCTATGAGAAGACATTAACACTAGGATGTGATGCTAGTCACGAAAAACTGCTATGGAAGGAATGAGAAGCCGTATCATTAACTCTGCCACTAGGTTACGGGAAATAGCTTGCAAAGGTCGGAAATATCACCAGGTTAAATATTCCCTACTGTCTTCAAACTGTGTCAAGGCCTAGTAATGTCCTGCTAAGCTAATCAGTAACATTCAGTGGGCTGGAAGGGTTGGAATCTGGTTCACTAGTTAGGGGACCCATAGATGATTCTCCTTGATACGATGCGTCAGGGTGGAAAGCGGCGGACAGGCCCAAGTGTGAGTAGGGGCGGTGGAACAATAGGCTAACTTTTGTCCTTAGTGTGAAGTAGACGCAGTGGAGTAGTAAGCCTATTATTATTATTATTATTATTATTATTATTATTATTATTATTATTATTATTATTATTATATCACAGTTAGCGTCCTATTTAAAACCGTTAGTAGAAAATGCTTTGATATGGGTATGGCTAATTTGATAGTGTATATGTAATAGTGATCAAACTGAATTGTATGTGAATGATGTGTAGTCCATATTACTGGGCACGTAGCTGATAGTCCTGCCACTTTTATATATACAGTTTTTAGGTGTAGTAGCTTCAGGGAACGACTCTGTCTGTCTGTCTGTCTGTCATTAATGATTTTAGGACCCGAGGTGCATCACTCCAATGCACTATAGCGACATCAGCGGAGCCACACCACTGCACACTATACCATACCATACCACACCATACCACACCACACCACACCACACCACACCACACCATACCATTCTACCCTACCACATCACACCACATCACTTCACCACAGCATTATAACGACATCAGCGGGGCCGCACCACTGCACGCCATACCATTCCCTACCATGCCACACCATACCATTCTGCCCTTCCACATCACTCCACCACAGCACAGCACACCACAGCACAGCAAAGCACACCACACCACACCACACCACACCAAGAGCATTAACTGAAGGGTCCTGAAATTTCCTTATCAGATACTTTTGTTTTTATTGAATTATTTTTTATTTAATCCAATCTCAGCTCACTGCGCCTTTAAATCATCCTGTCAGTCCCACTACACATTACTTGACAACCCGCAAATAAACGAATAAATAAATGAATAAATTAAATAAATGATTAAATAGATAAATATATAAAGTAATAGACAAGTCGCTAACTCACTCACTCACTACGTAAATCTGTAAAAAAATAAAACACATTCCCTTCTCAGACACCTGCAGTTCTAGTCCTACACTCTCCACTCTCTCTCCTTTCTCCTTCAATTCCCAGATGGCCAATGCACCTGATTTACCTCCACGCTAATATGATCATTTGGCTGCCCTGCCCATCTCACCACCTGTGCCCACCTGTCTAAACACATTTTAATATCCCTACCCACTTTTTTGCTCTCTCTCCTTTCTTGCCACTTTTCCTCTGGTAGTGGCTTTGTGCACCCTGAATGGAGCAGCTGCAGCATCCACCCAGGAGCCAAGCCTCCCCATACTTCCCTGCATTTCACCGTGGGGAGGACCCTGGTCCGGCGCTGTCTGCCACAAGGGGACGTTGTATTTGCTGTACTATTCTTGTAGGACGTCCCCGGAGAAGCAGTGGCTTACCTGTGGCCCACGGGTCTGCTCGGCCAGGCAGCCTGGGATTGCAGCAGCAGCAGCAGCAACAACAACAACAACAACTTTGTTCACATTTTCCTTGGTGCAATACGTAACAAAATCTGTCACCGAGAATACGAGCTCAGTTTGAACAGGCCATCAGTGTTGTTAGTAGCCTATAGATTATGGGTGTAGTAGACAAGGTAAATCGCTAACGGAGAGATGCTACGAGCCCCAAGTTTTGGACATGCCGTCAGTATAGTTAGTATTCCTTGTAGGGCAGGTTCGTGTAGTTGGGATGGCCTTATCTCGCGAGACATTCATCAAGTCTTATTCACACCACACTGAGTTACACCTGCCATGAATCACTATCAGATTTACGGTGTTTATATTTGGCAAGGGGAAATATGTGACACTTTAACCCCTACACCACCAGAGACTAAGTGCAGCCTGGGTAGCAGCGTCTGACACTTGTAGCCTAGAGAGCAATATCTGACACGTGTGGGAATATTATGACACCTTAACTCAATATCTGACACTTTAACTCCTACATGACCTAAGAGCACTTTAGCCTGGGTAGCACCATCTGACACTTTAGCCTAGAGAGCAGTGATTGGAACTTGCAATTATGTGACACTTGTATGCTTCAGTTAACACTTTCCATTGCCACAGCCAGCAAAGAAGTGTTGGGGAAATTTGCTCAGTGTTGTAGCTACGAAAATTGCTAACCCTCTAAGCATTATTTGGTTTAAACGTAGGACGGATGCTGAAGATTTGGAAATAAGTAAAAATAGTGGTAGTGGTGTTGGAAAGGTCAGAATGGTAGAGAGAGAGACAGAGAGATAAGGAACATGATGGTGCAAGTAGAATGTTAGGCAAGCTGGTTATGCTGATAGGGAATAGATGGATTGATAGGGATGCTGGTGATGCTAGTTGGGAGACAGATAAGGAAGGTGGTGATGCTGGTAAGGAGATAGAGAGATAGGGAGACAGGAAAGCTGGTGGTGACGGTAGGGAGATGGAGTTAGGGAAGATGATGATGGTGGGAGGGAGATAATGACAGAGAGATAGGGAGACGGAAGTTCGTTCTGCTAGGGAGATAGAGAGATAGGGAGGCTAGCTGGTTGTTTTGGTAGGAAGATAACGAGACAGAGATAGGAAAATAGTGAGGCATAGATATCAAGATAGAGAGATAGGGAGACAGAATCTGGTGATGCTGATAGGGAAGACGTATGCACCTGTATCCCATCACACCCGGATCTTGCCTGACATAACTGCCTTTTCCTCCTCTTCTGTTCCTCCCTCTCCTGCCAGAATCTGCACTCCGGTCTCCCCTCCCTCCCCATTCTCACACCCCAACATCCATCCCTCCACTCCTTACTCTCTTTTTCGATCTGTTTCGCGCCCTGGTCAGTTTCACAGTTCTTTTTTGTACGCGTTTTGACTTAGCGTGATTCAACCTAACCTGACTTAGCCTAACTTAATCTAATATTCATTCCATATTCTTCTTTACATAGTCTCACTCTCTGCCAGGCTTCATAGTCCCGTCTTACGTGGTCTGACTTACCTTTAGCTGAGCCTGATATCTCTTTCATTCACCTTACTTAAATTCCTAACTCCCTGGGCCAGTTTCATAGCTCCTTCGTATATGCCCTGACCTAACCTAGTCTAACCTGATCTAACCTAATCTACTAAATCAATCTCTGGTAGTGAAGGAGTTAAACAGAGGTAGTAATTAATCACGTTACTATGTTAGGATTCTTCTAAAATGAATATATTGTGTAGCTGTAACGATAATTAAATAAAAAAGACATAACAGCAGTGAAAAGATTTACGTATTAATGTGTGCTTTTCATTACACCTCTACCTAATTCCCTTTCTGAACCATCACTTCCACTTCTTCTCTGTCTCTCTCAACATCCTAATATTTTTACCTCCGTTACACTCGCACATGCTTCCTCTTCCTCCGTCACTCTCACACTTGCCTTCTCCCCCTCCATCACTCTCACACTTGCCTTCTCCCCCTACCTTCTCCCTCTCTTTCTCCTTCTCTCTTTCCATCACTCCCACACCTGCTTTCTCCCCCTCCATCACTCGCACACCTGCCACCTCTCACTCCATCACTCACATACGTGCCTCCTCCACGTCTGTCACTCACACCTACTCCCTCCCCCTCCATCACTCTCACACCTCCCCCCATCACCACTCCCTCTCACTCCTGGCATGATCGTTGGACCGGTTCCTGATTAACCTCCAGGTGTGCTAATGTGCTCAGATTATTTGTCTCCCAAGTAGGTGATAAGCAACTCCAGAATTTTACATAGTATCTATATCTGTCTATGTCTACCTATCTGTCTATCTGTCTACTCATCTATCCATCTGTCTATCTATGTATCTATCCATTTATCTATCTGTCTGTCTGTCTGTCTTTCTGTCTAGAGAGAGTAAACTAAATGAACTCTAATCTCGTAATACCTACTCTATAACTATTTTAGTATACATAGGCCATTGATTCCTTTACTCCCTATTTAGATCGACCGCTGCCTATTTTGGAGGTCGTATCGTTGAAGCGTTGGCTGGCTTTAACAGATGCTTATATTGCGCCAGCCTGATTTACGGACGATTTTACTGCACATAAATAAGCTTTGATGCTGATTCTAGTGCTGCTTGTGGCTGCTCATATGGGTTAGTTAATTCCACTCTCCAGTGCGAGAGAGAGAGAGCGAGCGAGAGAGAGAGAGAGAGAGAGAGAGAGAGGAGTTGAGGGCGAGTGTACTAAGGCATGGGATATAATGTATGTTTATGGTATATACGGCGATTTTTACCTGACAACGATCTGTGGCGTCACTGAACTCGGTTCGTGGTCAGGTGTAGTCAGACTCAAGGGTTGATTTGACTAGTAACCAAGGAGACTCTTTCATGCCTCTTAACTAAGGCTCAACGAATTTCATGCAACCATAACTTTGTACTAAAGATGAAACACACACACACACACACACACACACACACACACACACACACACACACACACACACACACACACACACACACACACACACACACACACACACACACAAAGACTCTCTAGGAGAGAAATCTATGCTTCCACAATATAAACAATAATCTCATTTTACTTTTAAAATTTATACGGTCTAGGAAAGAAGAGCAATAAAAGGTGACAGGAGAGGCGGGAGAAATAGGAAGAGAAAGGGACAGACACAGAAAAAGAATGATAATGGTAAAAGAAGGAGGAGGCGGCACTACATCAAGTGAGTGGAGGATGATAGTCACCAGCTACCACTAAGAGGTGGTTCTGAAACTTGGATACCTGAATATTAAGTACTTTCCCGATGCCCAGACGGCTGTGCATTTGTGACTGGTTCTGTAAATGCAATATTATTTATACTTAACTGGTTAGGCAACCTTATATGGTGCCTCACAGCTTCCTTCCTTCTCTCTGGCCAACTAGTTACTTCTCCATTCTCTTCATCGTCTTTCCTCCAAGTTTCCTCTCACTTTCATCCAATCTTCCCCATACTTTCCTTCCAGTTTCCTCCTCGTTTCCTCCTCCTTTCCTCTCAGTTTCCTTCCAGTGTCCTCCCACTTTCCTCCCAGTTTTCTCCCAGTTTCATTTCAGTTTCTTCTCTCTTCTTTCTCATCCAGTCGCGTCACCCTTCAAGGACCTACTAAGTGGTTTTCCCTTTCCTCTTCTCTTCTCTCTCTTTCCTCCTACTTTCCTCCAAGTTTCCTCAAATTTTCCACCGTTTCCGCTGAAGTTGTCCTCCTACACCTCACCAGCTTCTTTTGGGAGTATAGGGAGGGACAGGAGGGACGTTTGTACTGTATAACCCGGGCAGCGAAGCAGCTTGGTTATATCAGTGCCACCACGTGAAGGCTCTCACCAGCACAGTTCAGAACTCCAAACACGTACAAGCATTATAAACACACACACACACATACACACACACACACACACACACACACACACACACACACACACACACACACACACACACACACACACACACACACACACACACACACACACACACACACACACACACACACACACACACACACACATTTATTCACAACCGAGCCATTTGGAAATCATCTGTTAATAGGTGGGCAATTTTATCTCAATATGGATGACAGGCGTACGTGGGGTAATCTTGCTGAGTGTGGCTAACTGTCTGGGTCCGATCGTGTGCTGAATGGGGTCGCTCTCCCCGCACTTATATATTCCTTCATATGATCTGTACTGGCAGAAAATCCCGTCTCTGTGCCAACGTCCGAAAAAAGAAAAAGAATTATGCGGTATTGATGTTAAGGAGAATGGGTCGACAGTGGTTCATACCCCAAATGACTTTACATGCATATAGTAAAAAATAATCCACATCGTTGTTCCATATAATATCAAGTCGTGGGCACAACCAAGAGGGGAGTGGGAGACGATTAGCCTGCCCCCCCTCCCTCCACCCTTCCAACAGAATAAAGTGAACTGGAAGGTAGTCAGCTAGTCATTTATCATCATCATCACCATCATCATCATCATCATCATCATCATCATCATCTCCTTTCCCACTCCAAAGTGGGGGATAGGGTTCAGATTAAAAAAAAATGATATAGATATTAATCAAAGTTTGCCCAGTTGAATGTGCCACACTCCCATTCACTCACCATTATTTTATTTATTCATTTAGGTATTAGTCATTGTTTCCGGGGCTGTTTCCTAGAGTAATTAACAATATATATATTTTTTATGGACCAAATGGTTTCCTGTAAGCCAAGAAACCATTTACAACGCTGGGTGGTAACCATATAACCAAACCATACTTGCTCCCTACGTGTCAAGTGGGTTTGTGGAGGGTTAGTGCCCCTCCCTGTAAAACAAGTACCGGTAACTCAGAGTCAAATGGCCACCCCGTACGGGATTATGGCGTCTGGCAATAGATAGATAGATAGATATTTTTATGGACTGCTCTCACCCTGGCATTGCATAGTGGCAGTAATTGCATGAGTCTGTATAGTCATCGTGAGAAGCTCATCAGGGTACAGCACTGATAACACGTGTAAAGACATACCACTACACACACTTCTAACGTCCGCGCCCACGCTGGATTGATCTCTTGTCCAGATATGAGGGTGATGGCTTGACAGGGATGTTGTATAAGAAGTATGTGCCTGGGAGTGAAGGAGGCTTTTGTTTAACGCTCTTCTTCCTTGATCATACACGGAGGCAGCTCTGAAAACAAGAGAAAATATCCATACTGTTTTATATTCAGTCTGTCAGATGTATGGACTAACATCATTATATACCTACCAGTGTATATACGTGGAAGGAGAATGAGATATCGACTAGAAGAATGTATGCGAGTGAGGTGGAGGGGGGAAAGGGAGATCGACGATGAGATGGAGGGTTAGAGTGGAGAAATATATGAAAGAGGGTGATGTTAGTTGGAGGGAAGGCAGCTAAATGGTAGGGGACAGGGTGACAGAGAGGAAATTTGTGGCTACCCCATACGGGAGTGAGGCGTTGGGCTATAGATAGATAGTATATATATGTGTGTGTGTGTGTGTGTGTGTGTGTGTGTGTGTGTGTGTGTGTGTGTGTGTGAAAGGGTACCGGTAATATTAAAATTGCAGAAGAATAAAGACTTCGCATTAGTAATAATTTAAAACAAATTTTTAAAGAAACATTCAACTGCATCCCTTATCGAGCATTCATCAGTTTTCAGTATTAGATTTTTTACCGCCTTTCTCTCCCTGTCCCATATTACCTCCTTCCTTCGCTGTCATCCTCTCGTCCGCCCCCTCTGCCTCCCTCTTTGCAACCTTCCGTCCTACCATTCCTACTTCTTTCCCTCCCTAAATCCCTCCCTATCTCACTACCTCCTCTTCAGCCATTCCTCCTACCTCTCTTCCTCCCTGTCTCCATTTCAAAACCATCCTTCCCCACAACAACATCTTCGCCTTCTTCCCTCCCTTCCTCCCTCGCTTCCTACCTTCTTCACTCCCTCCCTCCCTACCTCCCACTCTGCTTCTCTCCCTCCCTCACTTCCTACCTCCCTCCCTCCCACCCTGCCTCACTTTCACCCATCATCCTGCCTCACTCTCGCTCACCTTCCCCAAATCAGCCTTGTCTCGTCCTCTTGTTGTGTCCAGAAGTGAAAGTTGGAGAGTGGACCAGATGTTAGAGAGAGAGAGAGAGAGAGAGAGAGAGAGAGAGTGTGTGTGTGTGTGTGTGTGTGTGTGTGTGTGTGTGTGTGTGTGTGTGTGTGTGTGTGTGTGTGTGTGTGTGTGTGTGTGCACTGCTACTGCTACTACAGAATAGTAATCTGTAGTTCCACCCCCAGAAAAAAAAGAACTTGCATCTTCAGGCCTTTATCAACTTTGTCATGATGATGATGATTTGCACCCAATATATTTACTCTTCCCACACCCCAACACCTTCCCCCTCTCCTCCTGCCCCTCTCAGCCTCTAGTCTTATATCCACGGGCTATACCTTAATAGATGGAAGGTAATTCCTAATGGGGACCACCTTGAGCTGCCTTCGTCACTAAATATAATTGGTTAACGTAATGGGATCCTATAACAACCATGACCATCTAACAAGCTATTATGTGCTACCTTCGTTGAGCACCTGTGTGAAGAGAGGCAACGAAAATGCGTGTTTAAGGCCTACCAATGCTCGGTTATACAAACAACTCTCAATCCCTCCTTCTCCTCTCCAGGTAAGAGAGTGTCATAGCGTGGGCAATGATAGCTGGAACGTGTGAGGTAAGTGATAAATATGCTCCCAGATTTTAGTCCTTTTGCAGCTTGATTTCGTGTAGGTCAGTGGCCGAAAAAGACAGTGCTATGGCCCAACAACACGTCCTTTCCATAACAATGTACGTGACCAGCATAACATTCTAGCGTTAATTTACTGTTCCCGCTCGGCATTCACGATGGATAGATGGCAGTTTTTGGCCAAGTTAGAGTAAAAAGAGCATAGTTGGTCCGCTACCTGGCCCAGCACGACGGTGGGATAAAAAACGTTTGTGTAACACAGGGGCTCCAACTGTCACCCTCGTGTTTGTTGCTGTGTCACTTTGGTATCTCTAGGTTTCTCTCTCTTGTCTCCTTATTTCCCTCCTTCCATACCTTTCATTCTTTCCCTCCTCTCTACATATCTGTCTCTGCCATCGAACTTGGAAAATGCTATATCAGTTTGCTTCTCTGTTTGGTGGATAGGTGGGCTGTGGGTCAAGGAGGAGTTTATTATATTTTGAGGTGGATCCGGATCCAGATACAAGAAATCATAAATTATATTGGCGTTAGCGGAGGTATGCACTCCTCTGAACGCTTTGTATTTGCCGTGTCATTTGAGTCTGTCCTTATTTTTCACATCTCTCACTATTTCCTTCCTTCCGTACCTCTCATTCTGACTGTCTTCTCTTAATATTTGTTTTTGTGACACTATTCTCCTCATTTCACTCTCCTCTCTTTGTATTTCCTTCTTTATCACTCCTCTCCATAATTTCCTCCTTCCCTGTCTGTCTCCTCATTCCTCTCCTAACCAACCGTTCGTTCTCTTCCTCTTATTTCACTGCTTTCCTATCTTCTTCACTCCCTCTTCTTACCATTGTTTTCTCCTTCCTTACTTCTCCTTTCCTTCCTCTTCTGTCCTGTTTTCTTTCTGTCTTACCTCGCCCTCTCACTCATTTTCTCCATATTTCCCTGTTTCCCTATCTCTCCTTCTCTCCCTCTTCTCCCCGTATTTCCTTCCTTCACCATCTCTTCAATTATCATGTTCACCTTCTCAAACTCTCGCTCTCTTTGTCTTACCGAAACATTTCTTTGCTTCCCTACCCCTCCTTCTCTCCTTCTTCTCTCCCCTCCCCCCTACGTCTCTCTCATTCTTTCTATATTTCCCTGCTAACTTTCTCTCCTTTTCTCCCCTTATCTCCAAATGTCCCTACTTTCCAACTCTCCTCTCACCCTCTTCCCTCCTTATTTCCTTCCTTCCCTATCACCTCTTTTCTATATTTCCCTCTTCCCCCTCGTCACTACTTTTTAAATAATGATCCCCCCCCCACCACCACACCACACCACACAACACCACACCACACCACCACCAGTCATTGTTGCTGTCACTGGTCACTCTCATTTGCCACAATTGTTCTGAAATAAGAGAGAAGGGTGACGCAGGCATTGAGGTGTTGACATAACTTTCAATTATTTGCCCGTACGAAACTAGTCACTAGGGCACGATTCACTGCCTTCCAAATTAGTATCACAATGGCCACGAGTCATACCTGCCCCTTATTTCTACACCTTTCCACACCTGCCAAAATTCCTACACCTTTCCACACCTGCCCATATTCCTACACCTTTCCACACCTGCCCATATTCCTACACCTTTCCACACCTGCACATATTCCTACACCTCTCCATACCTGCCCATATTCCTACACCTTTCCACATCTGCCCATATTCTTACACATTTCCATACCTGTCCATATTCCATTATCATAACTCCTTCGCATGTAACTGTAACTCTAATATGAAACAGACAATACTTAAAGGTGATGGAGTTAAGAGTGATGTTGAATGGGAATATGTGGAAGGGAATTTGTAGTATATTTCTGAGTATACGATAAGGGGTTAAACATGACCAAGATCCGTGGTACCTTCAGCTCAGTAGATGGCCAGAGGTTGTCACATTGTAAGGCTGATGTAACTAGTAATCAAGGAGCTTCTACTCTTTATCACCGCCTTGCCAGATTTCATTCAACCACAGCATAGAATATAAGTTATGAGTGGCCCAATTCAGTGAGATGAAGGACAAGAGAGTGTAGTGTAAATATCCCATAATTCAGTGTTCTTGGTCTCTTAAATGATGACTACACTGAGGGGTATTAGTGTAAATAAACCGCTTGCCATCATGGGCTTAGTTCTGTGGTTCAACTTACCCCATTAGATGTTCACAAAAGGACCGCTGCCCCTGTAGTGCCCTGCTACTTTTGATGTTATCCGGGGGCTGTAATTTCAAGTGGTTAGAGAGAGAGAGAGAGAGAGAGAGAGAGAGAGAGAGAGGAGGGGGGAGGAGGTTACTTAGTTACCTGTACAGACCACCGATTTCTTAACTTACTTTTTCCAGACTGAGGGAGATGGTGGCGGTGGCGGGGGTCTACAGGCAGGCCAGTGGAGCGCCGACCCCGAGACTGGGCTGGTGACACTGATGGAGGCGGCTATGGCCAGGCTAATCAACGCTGACCCCATTGACAAGTGGTCTCAACTCGACCCACAGCCAATTGCAAGGTAGTGTGCTTTGAAATTGTCGATGATAGTATGATGATGGTGATGATGATGATGATGATGATATAATGATGATGTGGACCTATAGCAATGTGGTATTAAGTCGACCCATAGCTAGTTGCAAGGTATTTGGCCATAGCACTTTAATCTGGTCGTGTGTATGATGACGATAATGACTGATGATTTGATTCTGCACAGCCATGACCAAGAGTTCATCGGAATTTCTCAGCCAGCATTGCGTCGTATCTTGCGTATTTCTCTTTCCTCCCCACGGACAGGGAATATCCTTCCTTCCCGTACTCTTTTCTTGTATACTTCATATTGCTATCACATAGAAATAGTTCATGTAACAGCCCACATTGCCACAACCGGTAGGGAATGTGGGCAAACTTTGGCTGTCCCGTACCACACCACTCTGAGATTTTAACCTTCCTGTATTGCAACGTAGTATATTGATGATGTGAGCTTAAAGCAAGGTACTGTGTTAGTACTGTCCTTGGGTGATGATGGGAACGGTGAGACTTGCACGGAACCACTTTGATTTTGCTAGTACTGGCCAGAACTACTGATGATAAGGGTTCGTTATTGCTTGTGTTAGTTCTTGGTGATGACGGCAACCTGTTGCAAGGCAAAAAAGTCAACTTTTCTCCTCGGTCTGTAACTTTAAAAGGTAGTAAAGGAGAGATGACTGAGATAGCGTGATCGAGTTATAGTGTCCAGTCACTAGGCGTACAACGTATCCGAGAGGGCAAGGGTAAATTTGTGGCCCTTATTTTCTGCAGCATTTGTCTTTGTTTTGGCAGATATCTGGTACCACTGGAAAACAGCTTTCACCACAGTTTAAGAAAGGCACGACATGCCATGATCGGCACAACAGCTGAGCAGAGAAAAAATAATGATGCTCTGTTCTTGTCTAGCGGAAAAGTTTTGGGTGTTTTTCGGCTATACTTGGCTCTATGGGAAAAGAGAGAGAGAGAGAGAGAGAGAGAGAGAGAGAGAGAGTTCAATAGCTGGAAAGGAGACAATGTTTTGGTGTTCCTCAAAGCAGGGCAATTTTACAAGCCATACTGGGCAAGAGTTTTACTTATTGATACCAAATTTTAGCTGAAGTATTGTGTTCTCACTCGATTCGCCCACTTAAGAAAAGTATCCTATCCTTGTGTGTGTGTGTGTGTGTGTGTGTGTGTGTGTGTGTGTGTGTGTGTGTGAGAGAGAGAGAGAGAGAGAGAGAGAGAGAGAGAGTACGAGGATGCAGACAGAAATAGGAACAAAACACATCCAGTCACTTAAACCTCAGACAGAGTACCATGTGGAAGGGACTCAAGTTTTAGGCCACATTACAAAACACAGACCAAAGCAATGTACAGGAAAAAGCACCACTGGGCCAAAAAAACAATATACGAAAAACAATGGGGCCTTAAAATCAAAAGACAACAAGGAGGGCTGGAGATCAGGCTGTGTTGATTGCCTTGATTGTCTCCTCTATCTGACAGAGCGTTGGACACTACGGGAGTCATTTCTGGACAGGAGGCAGGAAGGAGGGCGGGAGGGAGGGCTGTTATGTACTGCCTCTTCCATTCAACACAACACTAGCAGTTGGCCCTAATTATCTACGGGAGGATTCTCTCTCTCTCTCTCTCTCTCTCTCTCTCTCTCTCTCTCTCGTTTTTTGTCTGTACTACATTAGAAGGACGCATCGTGCCGATTGTGTACCCAATTTTTTAACACGCGAGAGAGAGAGAGAGAGAGAGAGAGAGAGAAAGTGTAAATTTTTCCCTGTAGTACACATCTCAGACACTCCTAAATAAACACACACACAAACACACAAACTTATATACACAGAACAGGCGAAACTTGGACTGTTACACTCGTAGACTTTCAGGCAGCAAAATTTCTTAACGAATATATAGCCGATCGAAAGTTAGGTTAGGTCACTTTGGGCAGGGTTTGGTCTGATTAGGTAATTTTTGGTTGGGTTGGCTTCAGTTCGACTAGATATAGACGGATTAGGTTAGATTGCTTTAGAATACGTCGGTTTTCATAGGTTTTGGGTTGGGTTTTATTTGGTTGGGTTAGGCTGGGTTAGGTTCGGTTGGATTAGGTCATTTTAGGCTTGACTGGGTTGGGTTAGGTCGGGTATGGTATGGTTAAGTGAGACTGGGTAGGATTAGGTAGGGTTAGATGCGGTTAGGCTGCGTCAGAATTGGTTAGGTTAGGTATGTGGAGGTTACGTGAGATTGTGAGGTTAAAAACAATTAGACTGGGTTAGATGAGGTTAAGTTATATTAGGTTGGGTTAATTTGGGTTGGATTAGGTCATTCGAGGTTAGGCAGGGTTCAGTTAGAGTAAATATAGATAGGTTAGTTGAGACTAGGTCTATATAAATTGGTTTATGCATTACGGTCTATTGTTGGTCAGTCCTTCCAAAGTCAAATATCACAGGAGGTGGACGTGGTGTGTGTGTGTGTGTGTGTGTGTGTGTGTGTGTGTGTGTGTGTGTGTGTGTGTGTGTGTGTGTGTGTGTGTGCTCGCTTCGTGTTTCGTCTATTTTATACATTTTTGTGTGCCTTGTGTGACTGAAACTTTGTGTTTGTATGTTTCACTTCTCGTGTGACTGAGGGTGGACTGCTTAAGAATAGCGCCCTTTATAGTTACGATTGCCTCTTCCTCAGTATAGCATATGTTTTTTGTTTATTTAGCTCTCTCTGGACGATTGTATAAGAGCTTCGTGGAAAATACTAGAACTAGAACGATGGCAGTAGATACAGCCTTGTGTACCAGATATCCTGCCCAAGTTTCATTAGCAGATACGTTGCCCAAGTTGAATAAAGTCGTCTGAAGTAAGAATAAGCTTGAAGATACGTTGCTGTACTGAAAGTCGTTGGATATGCCTTGTTTTATGTCTTTTCGTATGTGGCTGCGAGATAACAGACTCAAGTACAGTCTTTTATGGCAAGCGTTAATAGATATCTCAGTGCATTCCTTAATATGAAGGTTAATATGTCAATGGAATGTTTCTGAAGCTTTCCGCCTCCTCTCAAGTAAGGATGTTTACTGTCTATTAAACTCTTCCTATTGGTAACATTACTGGTATATGTTTACAGCTCCCCACCTCTCAGGCATGGGTGTTTACTCGTGTCTGTTACATGGGTTTCTATTACACTCGTCATATTGGTAATCTGTCGATGGTATGTTTTTCAAGCCTCCTACCTCCCTCTCGTGCAAGGGTGTTTATTATCTATTACACTCCTCCTATTCGTAATTTGTCAAGAGCATGTTTTTAGTTTCCGACCTCCCTCGTGCAAGGCTTTTTACTGCTGATTACACACACCATAAAGGGAGTCGCACACGTCCTGTCTGATTATACAATGACAACTCTCTCAAATCATTTATGGTCTTCTCATAGCCTTCATCAGCCTCTGAACCAAGTAGTCTCGTCTGCTTATACTGTAGCACTTCTCATAGTCCTCATCAGCCTACGAACTACCTATCCAAGCCGTACATAAAGCCAATCAGTCCCACAGAGTCCTGCAGATCCACCTTAGATATAACCATATCTCCATACACACACACACACACACACACACACACACACACACACACACACACACACACAAATATACTCTAACGGATCAATGCACTGGTGAGGAAACTGTACCTTTATGTAATGGGTGGTGTGGGAGGTTGCCATGTGTAATGAGAACAGTACACCTACAAACAGTCAAGTAAGTATCTTATTATCGATATATTTTGGATAAGGCTGGTTACTATCCCTTTGAACACACACACACACACACACACACACACACACACACACACACACACACACACACACACACACACACACACACACACACATGTAATCAAGTTTGGTAAAAGTGGAAAAAGACCTGATTGGGATTATAAGTTAGGAAATAAAACCCTATACACATCAGAAAGAGAGAAAGACCTAGGTGTGATTATCAATAACAGACTATCTCCGGCTGACCACATCAGCGAGAAGGTACGGAACATGTATACACTGCTTGCAAATATGAGAATAGCATTCACATACATAAATGAAGACATGCTAAGAAGGATAATAACATCATTCATTAGACCAACCCTGGAATATGCATCAGTAGTCTGGAGTCCTCATCTCAAAAAAACACATAGACAAGATTGAAAAAGTTCAAAGGGCCGCTACAAGATGGATACCAAGCTTAAGGGACCTAAGCTACGAAGAAAGACTAAATAAACTGAATCTACCAACACTACAGGAGAGAAGGAAAAGAGGTGACATGATAATGCTATATAAGTGCATATCAGGGAAGGAGAAAATAGACATAAATGATTACTTAACATATGGAGAAGCATCAGCAAGAGGACACTGCAAAAAACTGCATAAGAAGAGAGGTGATAAAGACGTAAGGAAATTCAGTTTCCCAAACAGAGCAATTGATCAATGGAATGCACTACCGAATGAAATAGTGTGTGCCAAAACAATTCACAAATTTAAGGATATGTACGATTAATATGGTTTAAGACACGGGACAGTACGAGCTTGACTCATTCCTGTAAAGATACAATTAGGTAAGAACACACACACACACACACACACACACACACACACACACACACACACACACAAATGAAGACATACTAAGAAAGATAATAACATCATTCATCAGACCAACCCTGGAGTATGCGTCAGTAGTCTGGAGTCCTCATCTAAAAAAACACATAGATAAGAATGAAAAGTTCAAAGGGCAGCTACAAGATGGGTACCAAGCTTAAGGGATCTAAGCTACGAAGAAAAACTGAATCTACCTACACTACAGGAGAGAAGGAAAAGAGGAGACATGATTATACTATATAAATGCATATCAGGGAAGGAGAAAATAGACATAAATGAGTATATAACCTATGGGGATGCAGCAGTAAGAGGACACTGCAAAGAACTGCATAAAAGGAGAGGCAATAAAGACGTAAGGAAATTTAGTTTCCCAAATAGAGCAATAATTGACCAGTGGAATGCACTACCGAATGAAATAGTGTGTGCCAAAACGTTTCATAAATTTAAGGATATGTATGATACAAATGGTTTAATGCACGGGACTACGAGCTTTATTCATTCCTATAAAGATACAATTAGGTAAGAACACACACACACACACACACACACACACACACACACACACACACACACACACACACACACACACACACAGAGTACAGGGAACCTCTACAAATGATAAGAAGCAGACAAGAAACATTCAGATATTATGGATCTACAGTAAGAAGTGTGAACGTCGGGGGTAGGGTTGCGAGAGGCAGACCGAAAAAGACCTGAGACGAGGTCATAGAGTGTGACCTCAGGGATAAGGGACTGAATAGGGAGGCTGCCAGAGATCAAGCAGCGTGGAGAGCCATCATGTGACTAAGACCGACGCATGCAAGCTTATTGGAGCTTTTATAAAAGATACGATACGATCACAGTACAAAGCAACTGATTAAGCAGCCAATAACTTAGTGTAGAATCCGAATGCAGTATAGATATCGCTGGGAAATAAGCCAGGAAAGATGTGATAAACTGTAGATTAGCTGGAAAGAATGGAAAACACAATCCACTGAGTGTCCACATATAGAGCCACATGGAAATTTATATTAGACCACCGCCATTAAGAAATAAAAGGACCTTTTAACATGAGGCAACGTAAGAACAAGAGAGAGAGAGAGAGAGAAAATAAAAACGAAACGACAATGGACGGTATAAAGATTCGTCGAAGTTACATAAGGGTCCCCTACATTTTGTGGGAATTTTCTTTATTGCAAGCCCCGCCCCCAATGCGGCGTCTACCTGTCTGCCTCAACCCATTTAAAACCCCCATGCCCAGTCAGCGACCCTCAGTGTCGCTCTTTGTGTAGTTGGGTGTACATCTGCTTCGGTTAGGCCAAGGCGCCAGGCCGTCTACCTCTTCATCCGCTTCTCGCTGCCACAGCAGCCACACCAACGAATCAACGATCACCGCCTCAGTTACCAAATGTTAGAGGTGGGGTGTAGACGCATGCCGCCCAGCTCCGCGGCGCCTGGCTTACCCACAGGGTACCAATGCACACCAGTCTCGCGTCATGGCAAGGGCGGAACATGTGTTTCGCTGAGGGTTCACTTAAGCACCAATAGTTTATTTATTACTGACCCATTTATTAATCAACTACTTAGTTCACACCCTGCAATTCACTTAAGACTCTAAACCACCCCTACACCCATTATCAAGATCACGGCAGCCACGTAATAACCCGCCATCCTCATATCCAGCACCCCTGCCTCAGACCATGACCCCCCCATACTCCCCTTCCTCCACCCCTCCCCTTTCCTTATCCCCCTACCCAAGCCCCCCAGGGCTACAACACCTTACCCTAACACCCGTATCCTATCATCCTACCCAGGCTTCTGGAGCCGGAAAAGATCAGATGAACCTGAGAGGCAGCCAATAAGCTAATGCTTGGCAGAGAAAGCCGTAGCTATTCACTCCTCCCGTCCTTAATTAACAACACAGTGCACGTGCGAGACCCCCCCCCCTTCCCAACAGCAAACACACGCACGTTGGGTTAAGCCCCGACACTCTTTCTCTTCGTCTAAATTCTTCCTCTCCTATTTAAAGAAAAAAAAAATGCACTTTACACAATGCAACCAGGAACCTGAGCTCTCAGTAAGGCCGGGAGTTTAAACTAAGGCCTAGTTCCTGCCGTTGTGTGTCGTCGCCCTGGTTGCATAACACTCATCACATATACACAATCATTCTTTACCTTCCTTCCTTTCCCCCCCTTTTCTATACGTCATTATTATTATTATTATGTGGGCCTGACGCTGTGCGGTGAATGCAAGTCCCGCTCTCACTGGTAGGTCTTCCCATGCTTGACTTCCAAGTCCACTGATGATCACGGTCAGTAGGACCTGTAAAAAGGGTCAACTTTTATTTTAGGTATTCTATAGGCCTATCCATAATATTAGGTAAGTCTGTTACCTGTCCCGTAGATCTTAAACTATAGGTTTTTCTTCCTCCTTCGGCATCATCAATCGAATCAGCCACCGCACCTTCTTCTTGCTCTTCGTGCAAGCTCTGCACGCTTTGAGTATTTTCCTCTGTTTCCTGCAATTGTGAGGCGTTTCCTTCGTCCGCTCTTTCTACGTCTAAAATATCTCTCAGTTCATATTTTTGCACTTCCTCTGGTGGGAGAGGGTCCTCATGGAGGGGATATGCTCTCCGCACAGGGCCGAGGGAGCGCAGTGGTGAATGGAGTCAGTGTGGACCGCGAGTGAGCTAAGAGAGGACGGACGCCCCTGTCACTCCCTCCAGGGACAGAGTGTCGCGGCTGTGTTAGTGGTTCGGTTCCTTACTCTCCTGCAGAAGTCTCACCTCGAAGCCTCCTTCCCCTCGTTCACAAGTCTCAAAAGCCTCCTTGAGCACCTACAGCAGTATTTTTCCCCTCCTGCAAAAGTCTCAAAAGCTTCCTTGAGCACCTACAAGTCTCATTCAGTGGCCTACTCCTCCTCCAGAAGTCTCAAAAACCTCCTTCACCCCCCTGAAGAAGTCTCACCCAGTCCCCTTCCCTCCTGCAGAGGTCCCAGCTCAAAGCCTTATGGTTTACATGCAGTGTATTTTTCTGGAATAGAACAGTGAATTTACCTAACATTTTCTGAGTGTCGATGATCCTGTTAGCTCCGTGATAATGAGGGACGGCATCTGTGCTTAGGACGATTGTGTGATACCATTCCGGCAGAAGTAACTAAAACTCCATTAGTATATTTCTTTACAACGAAGCATCTTTAGGCTGGTTGGGAAGGTTGCAGAGAACCTTCAAGACACAGGAGGTTCACCTGAAAGGATAATGATACGATTCCGGCAGATATAAGAACAAGACACAATTTTTTTCGCTACGACAAGAGTACAAGCCTTCAAGCTGGTTGAGAAGGTAGCAGAGAACCTTCCAAATAGAGGAGGTTCAAGTCCAAGGATGATGGTGGAAGAGGTGAGACTTGGCGACGGAGGTAAGACTGAGGGAGATGGTGGCGGTGGCGGGGGTCTACAGGCAGGCCAGTGGAGCGCCGACCCCGAGACTGGGCTATCCCCTCTTCCTCTCCTGCCACGGCTCAGAGCCGCATCCAACCTTCACCCCGAGGTACTATCCAACAACTGGGTACACTCTGCTGCACGTGCCATTCACACCTTTGAACTCAACCCATTCATTACACAAGCCTCCGACACACCCAGCTCGTCCTACCATCCACAACCACCGTGGAACACCCCATTGTTAAATCTCCTTCTCCCTCACTCACCAACCAAAGCCCAAACTCCCACCCAACAGCTCCGTCAGGAGGACCTCCAGCGTATAGCCCTCCTCACTCCACTGAACTCCACCACCTACTACACTGACGGCTCCGTTGCTGCATCGAGAGCCGGTGCTGCCTTCGTTTGCGGAGACAGAACATGTGGCTTTCGCATCACCAACGGAGCCTCCACTCTACAGGCTGAACTGACTGCCATCTCAGCCGCCCTTTCAGATGCCCTTGCCAACGCCCCTGCATCCACAGTCATCATCCACACAGACTCTGCAACTGCTATCCACACGCTACGATGATCCCACCATACCGACAACATCCAATTAACCTCTGACATCCTAGCCACCGCCCAAAAAATCCACGACACTGGAGGATCAATCACCATTCACTGGGTCCCCAGCCATGTTGGCATAGCTGGAAATGAAAAAGCCGACAAGATCGCAAAGAGCGCCATTGAACACCCTCACATTGACATCAACATTTCAACTAGCCTAAGCCACATCAAGCGCACCATAAAACAGAAGGCGCTCACTCTCAACCGCGAAGATCACCAAGTACACGTACAACTGGGCTCACCTTCTGCCATGTGGTTTGCCATGGCCACACAATACAAGCCACTAAAAATTACCAAATCCATTGACAACAAAACACTTACGCGCCTACACCGTCTTCGCCTGGGATACATGTGCCGGAGTAACCTTATCACCACAGATAACGACCCCACCACTGAATGCTCACACTGCAAAATGATCACGCCCTACCCACTCCTACATTACCTCCTCCGTTGTCCAGCCACTTCCCGCATCAGAACAAGCTCTCGATACCCAAACCCCGACATCCCTCGGTCCCACACTAAAGCAAAACCTGAAAGCACACTTAGAAACGCTGCCGCCACAGTTGTTGCCACCTCCCACCTTCCCACTCTCATTGAAGTAGTGCGTAGCACTCCCCCTCCAACTTAAAAAAAAAGAAAAAAAAAAAAAAAGACTGAACAAACAACTACTCTCAGCCCATAACCCATCAACTGGGCTAATATATGGCCCGGTCCCCTCTACAGGGGGGGAAAATCTTTGAACGAACGAACGAACGAACGGGCTGGTGACACTGACGGAGGCGGCTCTGGCCAGGCTAATCAACGCTGAGCCCATTGACAAGTGGTCTCAACTCGACCCACAGCCAATTGCAAGGTAGTGTGCTTTGAAATTGTCGATGATAGTATGATGATGGTGATGATGATGATGATTTAATGATGATGTGGACCTATAGCAATGTGGTATTAAGTCGACCCATAGCTAGTTGCAAGGTATTTGGCCATAGCACTTTAATCTGGTCGTGTGTATGATGATGATAATGACTGATGATTTGATTCTGCACAGCCATGACCAAGAGTTCATCGGAATTTCTCAGCCAGCATTGCGTCGTATCTAGCGTATTTCTCTTTCCTCCCCAGAGACAGGGAATATCCTTCCTTCCCATACTCTTTTCTTGTGTACTTCATATTGCTATCACATAGAAATAGTTCATGTAACAGCCCACATTGCAACAACCGGTAGGGAATGTGGGCAAACTTTGGCTGTCCCGTACCACACCACTCTGAGATTTTAACCTTCCTGTATTGCAACGTAGTATATTGATGATGTGAGCTTAAAGCAAGGTACTGTGTTAGTACTGTCCTTGGGTGATGATGGGAACGGTGAGACTTGCACGGAACCACTTTGATTTTGCTAGTACTGGCCAGAACTACTGATGATAAGGGTTCGTTATTGCTTGTGTTAGTTCTTTGTGATGACGGCAACCTGTTGCAAGACAAAAAAGTCAACTTTTCTCCTCGGCCTGTAACTTTAAAAGGTAGTAAAGGAGAGATGACTGAGATAGCGTGATAGAGTTATAGTGTCCAGTCACTAGGCGTACAACGTATCTGAGAGGGCAAGGGTAAATTTGTGGCCCTTATTTTCTGCAGCATTTGTCGTTGTTTTGGCAGATATCTGGTACCACTGGAAAACAGCTTTCACCACAGTTTAAATATGTGAAGCAGAGAGATTTAAGGTAACTATAAATTAAACTTCTAAAAATAACTCGTAAAAAGTACCCTAGTGGTGCAGGTGGCCGGCCTTCTCCCGGCTGTTTGTCTTTACTTGGCACGGACGAGTACATCATATTATCTGGCTGGTGGAGAGAGAGAGAGAGAGAGAGAGAGAGAGAGAGAGAGAGAGAGAGAAGGCTCCATTTCTCACATCGTAAAGTGGAAGGTAATCTCTATCTCTCCTTATACCCTAGATAGATTGAAAGATAGATAGATGAGCAAAGATTAGTTTGCCCCTTCTACCCTAGAGCAATATAGTCTCCGTCATAACCATTCCGAGAACATCACTTCAATTTTCCTTCTTGTTACCGCCAGACGATTTTATTCAGCTTAGGAAGGATGACCTCGAATAAAAGCTTTTCGCGGTCACCTACATTCCAGTTCACGGTACTCTGAATGACAGTGGTAGCGTACGAGCCAAAATCCACCATCATTAGTCTACAGTATAGCCCTTGTTACGGTATATTTCCCTGGTGTGCTTGTAAGTGTGGTGTCGCCTTTTCTTCCATATTACAGGTTGCAGTGTAGACTTCGGAGCTCCCTTTTCTCAGCGATTTATTGCGTGTATTGCACCTCGGCCTCTTACTGGATGTTATTAGGAAAGCTGTTGTTTGTTTCTCGCTTTTTTCAGCTGGAATAATCCCTTCAGTAGGAGAGGCTTTATGTTAGAAAATAAAGCAGCGTAAAAAACGTAAATTCTGGTTAAAGAGGATCATGACCATTGTATTGTAATTGGGAACGCGAAGGGGAAGTCAAGTACTGTCCTATGATTTGACGGTAATTAAAGGGACACCTGTAATTAAAGGTGATTAGCCCACATCCCTCACTGCAGGTACGGAAAGGTGAGACGTGTCCTATCCTCATCAGGTATTTCAAAAATTGTCGTAACCAATAGGGAGCTTGTCTTTACATTTGCGCTTTCAATTTTAATACTGAATCCTGGCTGCAGCATCCAGGTGACGTCCTGTTTATTCTTGTTGTTACCAGACGATTTTATTCAGCATAGGAAAGGTCTGTCGTACTGGAGGGGTCATCTCTTCCTGTTCTATAAGTCTGTCCTGTGTTGAATAAAACTGGAAGAAAATATTAAGGAATGAAGAAGGTATCCCCAGGGTCAGAGAGTTGATCAAGCAGACCTAAGTGTGTGTGTGTGTGCGTGTGTGTGTGTGTGTGTGTGTGTGTGTGTGTATCTTTTTCTCGCTGCCATGGACTCACCTAGGTATTCCACTGAGGCAAACATCATACCCTTATACTTAGCGGAGGGAACATATCGCAGTCAGGGGGTTCATCTGTCCATCCTCGAGTTTGGCATCAGTTGGGATTCGGAATCTTTTTAGTCGCGTATTCTCGTCAGGTAAGTAAGCTCCCTAACACCTTTTCCTTACCGGTTTATTTTTGCTTGCATCTCATTAATAATTCCTTGCATGTCATTTTTGCCTTCCATGATGGTGTTTAAAAGATATACGCAATATACAGGAGAGTAGTAAGGCACACTATGGAAAATAATTCGCTATGGATAAGGTGTCAGGGAGCCACCTTAACCGACGAGAATACAGGCCTTAATCCCATCAGCCTAAGCATTATTTCCTTCACTACTGCAGACAGAGTGGCACAAAAAAGAAGATATGGAACGTTGTGGTGGCGCTGTGGATGTGCTGGTGTTTTTAGAGAAAATGGAGAATGCGAGACTGACTAGGAGAGTATGTGAGTGGGGTGAAGGTGGAGGGGGTGTGGGAGAAACCGAGGATGAGATGGAGGGGTCGGGTGGAGAGGTAGATGAGTGAGGAGGGCGTAAACTGGAGAGAAGGAAGCGGGATGGCAAAGGATAGAATGACCTGGAGACGATAGATTTGTAGCCACCCTTTCCTAGATTCAGGTATCTTACTATAATACTCGAAGACAGATTAGAAGAGGCCTGGTCTAAGCTGAATGTAAACGTGTGGGTGATAAGAAGATACCGATGCCGAGAAACGTTTGTATATAGAAAGGATTAATGGGGGCCTTCTAACAAATTTACAGATACCGAATAACGTTTGCATATAGAGGGGATTAATAGAGACTTTCTGGTCGATATACCGACACTGAGAAACGCTTGCATATAGAAGGGGTTAATGGAGACTTTCTAACCACGTATTCAGCGTAGGTCAGACGGGTTCACCTGACAGCACCCCTCCACCTCGCTCTCTTCTGCCCAGCGAGAATAAAACGGAAAAGACGTGATCCTATCGTATCTGGCAGTCCGGGGAGGTGCCAGATTCAGTCACGTTGTTACTACACGTGCGAATTTCCCGCTACTGAGTGAAATCTTCCCGGGTTAATGCCTTGAATCCCGGTGATGTCCATTCTTTTTTTTAAGTTTATTCTTGTTATTATAGTCTGTTTGTTTTCATCTGACGGAACCAGACCACTCCCACAAAGAGAATGCTAAGTCGTGGTTGCGTGAAATTCAGTGGGCCTCAGTTAAGAGAGAGAAATGAGTCTCCTTGGTTACTAGTCAAATCTGCTCTCCAGCACGAATGCATAAAAAAATACCCCGCCGAATTGAAAGGGTTAAATTTGTTATCACGGAAAAGGAAAAAAAAGTTTATAAGAGAGAGTTTTCCACCGTTTAGCCGCAGTTCCTTCTTCCATGCTTAAGAAAAAAAAAAATTGTCCCTCGGCTGAATAAAATCGTCTGGCGTTGGTCATAGAAACTGGTTAACTCCTTCAGTCCGATGACACAGTTTTATTTTAATTCTGTCTGTCTATTTCTGTCTCTCTGTCTGTCTCTGTCTCTGTCTGTCTGTCTCTCTCTCTCTCTCTCAAGACGATTTTAAACTTGGAAAAGACCCTTAGTGGCGAAGGGGTTAATGAAGGCTAGATATAACCCCTCCAGTTCGACAAATTCCCTTTAAGCTGGATAAAATCGTCTGGAGATTGCACGAATAAGATTACAGTACTCGTAGTGAAAGGGTTGTGTACCACATTAGCCACACCGCACACCCTCAATCCTCGAATTCTAGGACAGTGAATGAAACGAGCACTCCTCTTGCATAGCTTGGCCTGGCCAGTCGTCACTATGCCCGAGACTTCCAGCGACTCTGCTCGTGCCTGCGACCCGTTGAGGGGGGCACCAAACAGCAGATCCGTGCCGCCAGGAGCCACTTCCATCCAGGGAACCGTGAATTGGTTCAACGTGAGATCGTGTTACGGTTTCATCAAACGCCGGGACACTGGCGCTGATGTTTTCGTGCACGCTTCTGGGATCGTTGCACCAAATCCACGGCATTTCCAGCGCTCACTTGCCGAGGGAGAGACGGTGGAGTTTCGTGTTGTACAGGCTTCCAAGGGTCCCGAGGCTAAGGACGTCACTGGGCCGGGTGGTGTTGCTGTGCAGGGCTCTGCCCGTGCACGGCGGCGTCACCCTGCCCAGAGACGCCAGCCAAAGGGTCCTGGAAGTGCTGGCAACACAAACACACTCGTTGCGATGTGTATCGCGACGGCTGAGGCTTTTAGTGGGGGTAGCAAGGCGGTTCTGGCTGTTCTCCTTCCTCAGATCTTTGAGGAGAACGGCCTTCCACGCCTTGCTATTCCCCGAAGCTTCACCCGCGATCCTCGTCTCCCCCCTCGTCAGGAGCGTCAGGCCCGGCGACAGCAGCCACCACCACCTCGCACGACACCAAGAAAACGGCTGTGTTTGGATGCCCCTCTCAACCGGACGACTGGCGCCACCACCATTGAACCTTCGATCACCGACCCGGAACCGTCACAAGCCATGGATATTGAGCATGGGGAGACTGTCGTGGAGGTCCACCTCCCTTCGTCAGGAGCTGAGGAGGAGCGTGTCTCGTCCCCCGTCCCTCTAGTACATCTGGACGTAGTGGAACCCTCCTCCTTGCCCTCTCCATCTGCTCCTGACGAAGTGGAGGAGCCTCTTCCACCTTCACCACTGCCTGCCGCCATCGCTCTCTCTTCTTCTCCCCCTTCACCTAAGGAGAAGAGGAAGAAACAAAAGAAGAAAGGGGGAAAGACCAAGAGTGACCCCTCCTCCGTTGCTCGCCGGATCGAGGCCCTCCTTCCACCACTCTCAGGGACTCGTGATCTCGATGCCCGCACGGATGCGGACCTGGAAGAGCTACTCTTCTGCCTCACGGATCCGATCAACGACGAAGATACACTGCCTCTCGTCTACCAGACTTTGTATCAGAAGATCCGTGAGGCATACATCTCCAACTCCCTCTCTCCATCTGAGGAAGCCGCCATCCGTGAGGACATCGGGTTTGATCCACCACGTGCTGCCCTCATCAACTATATCGCCACCAGACTGCTCTCGTAACTGCTGAGCCACGCCTGATCTTGTCCTGCCTTGCTGCTTCGTCTTGCAGTTTTTGTCACCGCTATGCTCTCGTTTGAGAGCTGCTTTATGCCACTTCTCTGACGGGCTCTATGTTTGCCCGTGTCCTCACCATGTTGTGAGGCAAATATCACAACAACAACAACAATGAAACGAGGTACACTTAAGAGACATGAAAGTTCTGCCTGGTATTCTGCTGCTCCCACTTAACACTTAGAGAGAGAGAGAGAGAGGGGGTGTGCGGGGGAAATCCGTCACTTTCCTGTATTGTATCAGAGGGAATGATTAGGGGCAGAAGCATACGAAGCCTCTCCCAGCTTAGGAATATTAGGCAACAGAGGGAAGTAAAAAGTAGAAGAGATGAGGTGAAATATTGGGTGAAGTTTTTGTGTCTGGCTGTATAGTACTGTTACACAACTACACTTTCACACACACACACACACACACACACACACACACACACACACACACACACACCTCAACCCCAGTGCCCTTTTATGCTCAGTGACCCGTACTTAGGCTATGGTGTCATGTGTTTACTTCTTTCCAGAGCTGAAAATATTGTCTGAGTATTAACCCTCTTATTCCCTGACATTTTATTATTCTAGCTATTTCCAGACGATTTTATTTAGTTAAGAGGGTCTGCTTGAAGTGGCAGGTCTTGATATAACCCTTAAGAAAGCCACGACATGCCGTGACCGGCACAACAGCTGAGCAGAGAAAAAATAATGATGCTCTGTTCTTGTCTAGCAGAAAAGTTTTGGGTGTTTCTCGGCTATACTTGGCTCTATGGGAAAAGAGAGAGAGAGAGAGAGAGAGAGAGTTCAATAGCTGGAAAGGAGACAATGCTTTGGTGTTCCTCAAAGCAGGGCAATTTTACAAGCCATACTGGGCAAGAGTTTTACTTATTGATGCCAAATTTTAGATGAAGTATTGTGTTCTCACTCGATTCGCCCACTTAAGAAAAGTATCCTATCCTTGTGTGTGTGTGTGTGTGTGTGTGTGTGTGAGAGAGAGAGAGAGAGAGAGAGAGAGAGAGAGAGAGAGAGAGAGAGTACGAGGATGCAGACAGAAATAGGAACAAAACACATCCAGTCACTTAAACCTCAGACAGAGTACCAAGTGGAAGGGACTCAAGTTTTAGGCCACATTACAAAACACACACCAAAGCAATGTACAGGAAAAAGCACCACTGGGCCAGAAAAACACTATACGAAAAACAGTAGGGCCTTAAAAACAAAAGACAACAAGGAGGGCAGGAGATCAGGCTGTGTTGATTGCCTTGATTGTCTCCTCTATCTGACGGAGCGTTGGACACTACGGGAGTCATTTCTGGTCATTGTCTTTTGTTTTGACTGTAACAGTGGACCAAAACAATAGAAAAAACAACAGAGGATTATAAACAGGAGACAGGAAGGAGGGCGAGAGGGAGGGCTGTTATATACTGCCTCTTCCATTCAACACAACACTAGCAGTTGGACCTAATTATCTACGGGAGGATTCTCTCTCTCTCTCTCTCTCTCTCTCTCTCTCTCTCGTTTTTTGTCTGTACTACATTAGAAGGAAGCATCGTGCCGATTGTGTACCCAATTTTTTAACACGAGAGAGAGAGAGAGAGAGAGAGAGAGAGAGAAAGTGTAAATTTTTCCCTGTAGTACACATCTCAGACACTCCTAAATAAACACACACACAAACTTATGTACACAGAACAGGCGAAACTTGGACTTTTACACCCGTAGACTTTCAGAGAGCATAATTTCTTATAAAGCGATTTCATGGGCGACCGAAAGTTAGGTTAGGTCACTTTGGGCAGGGTTTGGTCTGATTAGGTAATTTTTGGTTGGGTTGGCTTCAGTTCGACTAGATATAGACGGATTAGGTTAGATTGCTTTAGAATACGTCGGTTTTCATAGGTTTTGGGATGGGTTTTATTTGGTTGGGTTAGGCTGGGTTAGGTTCGGTTGGATTAGGTCATTTTAGGCTTGACTGGGTTGGGTTAGGTCAGGTATGGTATGGTTAAGTGAGACTGGGTAGGATTAGGTAGGGTTAGATGCGGTTAGGCTGCGTCAGAATTGGTTAGGTTAGGTATGAGGAGGTTAGGGGAAATTGTGAGGTTAAATACAATTAGACTGGGTTAGGTGAGGTTAATTTAGATTAGGTTGGGTTAATTTAGGTTGTATTAGGTCATTCGAGGTTTGGCAGGGTTCAATTCGAGCAAATATTGATAATTTAGGTGAGCCTGGGCTTAATTAAATCTGTTTAGATGTGATTAGGTTGATTTGGGTTGGTGAAGGTGAAATAGGTTAATTATGGGTAGGATTAGTGAGATTAGTACAGATTAGATATGGTTAAGAGGGATCCGTGCACCATAGCATTGTCCTCCTCTGGTCAACCTACATTTTCCTTCCACTTTTCTATACATATCTCAATTTCTTTTTTCGACTCATCTTTCCTTGTAGCCTCACTTCATCGTCTCGTTTCCGATTCCCATATTCCAGTCAAGTTTCATATCCTTTTCCTTTTCCCTTTACGTATTTTCATATTTTCATCATTTTTTTTTTTACTCGTCTACGGATTATTTATATTAAACT
The DNA here is from genome assembly GCF_032717465.1 of Coenobita brevimanus. NCBI lineage: Eukaryota > Metazoa > Arthropoda > Malacostraca > Decapoda > Coenobitidae > Coenobita > Coenobita brevimanus. The sequence goes on along the minus strand of NW_027643803.1, from coordinate 101,518 downwards.
TCAGTTCCTTACGGTAATTTCTTTCTCTTTCTCGTCCAGCCAGCCTTGTCGTCCCTTTGTTTTTATACTCACAGTTATACATACGTTCCTGATTTTCTTCCCTCTCCCCCAAGAGGAGAATGGTGGACTGCTGGAGAAGCGCTACGTAAGCCTGTAATCCATCAGGAGCTGAGGAGGAGCGTGTCTCGTCGCCCGTCCCTCTAGTACACCTGGACGCGCGGATCCCTCCTCCTTGCCCCCTCCATCTGCTCCTGACGAAGTGGAGGAGCCTCTTCCACCTTCACCACCGCCTGCCGCCATCGCTCTCTCTTCTTCTCCCCCTCCACCTAAGGAAAAGAGGAAGAAACAAAAGAAGAAAGGGGGAAAGACCAAGAGCGACCCCTCCTCCGTTGCTCGCCGGATCGAGGCCCTCCTTCCACCACTCTCAGGGACTCGTGATCTTGATGCCCGCACGGATGCGGACCTGGAAGAGCTACTCTGCTGCCTCACGGATCCGATCAACGACGCTGATACATTGCCTCTCGTCTACCAGACTTTGTATCAGAAGATCCGTGAGGCATACATTTCCAACTCCCTCTCTCCATCTGAGGAAGCCGCCATCCGTGAGGGCATCGAGTTAAATCCACCACGTGCTGCCCTCGTCAACTACATCGCCACCAGACTGCTCTCTTAACTGCTGAGCCAAGCCTGATCCTGTCCTGCCTTGCTGCTTCGTCTTGCAGTTTTTTGTCACCGCTATGCTCTCGTTTGAGAGCTTTTTTTTGCCATTCCTCTGACGGGCTCTCTGTTTGCCCGTGTCCTCACCTTATTGTGAGGCAAATATCACAAAAAAAAAAAAAAGATCCACCTTAGATATAACCATATCTCCATACACACACACACACACACACACACACACACACACACACACACACACACACACACACACACACACACAAAATACTCTCTAACGGATCATGCTGGTGAGGAAATGTCTTTATGTAAATGTGGTGGTGTGGGAGGTTGCCATGGTAACACAGTCACCTACAACCAGTCAAGTAAGGATCTTCTTAACGATATATTTTGGATAAGGCTGGTTAATATCCCTTTGAACACACACACACACACACACACACACACACACACACACACACACACACACACACACACACACACACCTGCACCTGCACATAGCTGCACCTCCACATATCCACACCTTTGTGTAGATGGCGCTGCCTAACGTAAACACTGGCAATCCCGGGCTCCTCATTTAACACTAAATTATCGGGTATATATACAAACTGGAGGACAGTTACTTATACTAGAACACATGCAAGATAACAGTGCACCTAGCTTGATATATGAACAGACATTAATACGTGAAGTGTAGCTAGGAGTGTGTGATAAAAGCTGGTGTAAGTGAGGCAGACAACAGAGTACTGCTCCGTGTTGCCGTGAACTTTGTAGCTGATACACGGAGATACTTTAAGTGGTCTTAATTTACATAGTCACAATGGCCAAATCATTGAGTGACCTAAGGAAAATGCAGCGCAACCAGCTGACACGGCTGACAAAAGAAGATTTAATTGACAGTATCCTGACAGCACCTGAAGGAAGTGATGGACAATTGCTGGAGTTGACCAACAAACTTCATGCCCTTGTCAACGAGGTGGCAGAGTTACGGAGAGCTGTTACCGCACCGGATAGTAACATAAACAAGAGACTGGACGAACTACAAACCCAGGTAAATAAACAAGCTGAGGTTATTTCAAAACAACAACGTTACCTAGAAGTCATAGACCGAAAAGAAAGGGAGAAGAATTTGGTAATAACAGGAGTTCCGGATGAGAACGAGGCGTTGGATGGAGCAACAACAGAGGTAAACAAACTAAACAAGATCTGGTCTAAGGTAGGAATCAGTGAAGATATTCAGTCACATCGAAGGTTGGGAACCACAGGGACAGACAACAGGCGGCGGGCCATCCTGCTAACAGTTGACAGTAAGGAAACAGGGGACAGGATTTTAGAGAATGCTAGACAGCTTAAGCAGGCTGGTAAGGAGTATGAAAAGGTCTTTATAAAGAAGGACGTCCATCCCAGCATCCGGAAAGAGTGGAAGAGGCTGCACGACGCGGAGAAGGCTGAGAGGGAGCGACCCGAGAACGCTGGTTGTGTGATACGCCTGGACACGAGGGAGAGGAAGCTCTACAGAGACGGAGTTTTGATCGACGCCTGGAATCAATAGTCTTTTTGAGCAGACCACAGCATCGAAATACGTTTAAGATTCTGTCATGGAATGTAAACGGTGTTAGAACAAAACTGGAGAAAAAAACCTGTGTAAGACTTGCTTCAAAATTATGACATCATTAGTTTAAATGAGGTTAAGACGTCATTACCTGTTTCCTTTCCTGGTTATGTGTCATATAAAAGTGATGTAAGAGGTTCATCTGAGCGGGGGGGAACAGTGGTATTATTAAAGAATCATTTATCTGATGCAATCGTAAATATTGATACCTGTATGGAGGAACAAATATGGATTCAGTTTCGGTGTGCACCAAAGTGTTTATTTGGATTTTGTTATATACCCCCATCTGACTCACCGTACTATTCTCACGACTCATTTGCATCAATTCAGGAGAAGTTAAAGACAAGTGAAATGTGTCAGGAGTGCGTTATAATAGGAGACATGAACGCAAGATTTGGAAACTTTGCTCGAGAATTGCCTAGCCACGTTGAGTTACCAGATCATGATAAATATTCCTATCCCGTCTTACCCGATGATGTACGGTTACCCAATGATAATGCCTTCATACTATCGAGTATTTGCAAAGAGTCAAAGTTGGTGTTAATCAATAATCTAAAGACTCCTTTTAAGCACTTTATGAGCAAGAAAACTTTTAGGAAAGGTGATGAATTGATATCAGAATTGGACACCTGTGTTGTTAGCACCTCGGTGTTGGGCGGGGTGAGTGAGTTCTCGGTGTTTCAAAATGATTCATTCCCTTCAGACCACGCACCCATAGCTGTAACCTTGTCAATACCAGGCGTCGATCACAACTCCGTCTCTGTAGAGCTTCCTCTCCCTCGTGTCCAGGCGTATCACACAGCCAGCGTTCTCGGGTCGCTCCCTCTCAGCCTTCTCTGCGTCGTGCAGCCTCTTCCACTCTTTCCGGATGCTGGGATGGACGTCCTTCTTTATGAAGATCTTTTCATACTCCTTACCAGCCTGCTTGAGCTGTCTAGCATTCTCTAAAATCCTGTCCCCTGTTTCCTTACTGTCAACTGTTGGCAGGATGGCCCGCCGCCTGTTGTCTGCCCCTGTGGTTCCCAACCTTCGATGTGACTGAACATCTTCACTGATTCCTACCTTAGACCAGATCTAGTTTAGTTTGTTTACCTCTGTTGTTGCTCCATCCAACGCCTCGTTCTCATTTGGAACTCCTGTTATTACCAAATTCTTCTCCCTTTCTTTTCGGTCTATGACTTCTAGGTAACGTTGTTACACACACACACACACACACACACACACACACACACACACACACACACACACACACACACACACACACACACACACACACACACACACACACACACACTGCTACCACATCAATCTGCACACCCCACCCCCCCACCCCACCCGCACACAAAACATCCACACACACACACACACACACACACACACACACACACACACACACACACACACACACACACAAAGTATATTATGGTGGTGTTCCTTCATTTACCTAGGCCGAGATCGTCGTTTTTTTGCAGCTGATTTCCCGTAGTGCAGTGGTAAATTTGGACAAATATACAGCTCTGCATCATTTCCACGTCCCTTCTTCGTGACTAGCATCAATCGTGTTAACCCCTTGTCACAACACAAAATTTAAGAAAGAGATTGCATTTTTACGCCAAGTTAGATTGAACAGGGGTCCTTATCCTGCAGCGGTGTGTCACAGGCTGATGATGATGATAATAGTGTTGTCGGAGATGATATTGATAATGATGATAGTGATGCTGCTGATGATAGTGATGTTGAAACTCCTGAACCAACTAACTGGACCGAGATTATGGTGATTGTAATGATGATGAAGCAGTTGGGATAATAATGATGATGATGATGACGGTGATGGAACTTATGTAGTAACTCTTTAACAGGGTTGTGATGATTGCTGTGCTTGACGCTGTTGCTCCTGGCGATGATGATGATGATGATGATGATGATGATGATGATGATGATGATGATGACGACTACGACAACGATGATGATGGTGATGACGATGATGATGGTGACGGCGACGATCTTCATGTCTATGGCTGAGTCACCTCTTGTTTTTCGTTTCTCTTCAAATGTAGTTGGTGACTGTGTGTAGGAGAGAGAGAGAGAGAGAGAATGTGTGTGTGTGTGTGTGTGTGTGTGTGTGTGTGTGTGTGTGTGTGTGTGTGTGTGTGTGTGTGTGTCCGCGCATGGTTGTGTGTATTTGCGTGCGTGCATGCGTGTGTACAGCATTTCCCTCACACTCGAACTATTTATATCCTAAGAGTGCAAATGAGGTCAGGGATATTGCTCTTCTTGGCCATACAAATACTAAACATTTACACTATATTCTGAAAAAACATACTGGATTCCTAAGGTCACTCAATGGGTTTCAAAAATCATTGTTCACTGTCTCTTTATTTATCGCAAGGAAAGGGATGGATGTGTGTCCGAAATAGTAGCTCAGTTTTGGTCTTTCTCTGGACCGTGAATGATTTAAATGGAATAATTATCCTTATTTATATTGGTTTAGTTGTGAGGATGCAACACACGTTTTGTTTACGTTTTATCAGGGCACATCAAAGAGCGGCCATGTCCATCTGCTTCTCACTAATGATTTTCGAACGAGGTTCTACATTCCTCTAGATTTTAGGGACAGTGAAGCCGCACAGCACCACAACACGCCATACCATACCATACCATACCATACCATACCATACCACACCACAAAACCCCACACCACACAACCCCACACCACCCCACCCCACACCACACCACCCCAAACTTTACCACACCAACCACCCTTCCACACCACACCACACCAAGGGGATTAACCAAAGGGTCCTGAAGCTCCCGCATCTAGTAATTCTGAGCTTGTTTCCTGGTAACTCCACACACACGCCTTAGGTCACGTCTTTCACAGAAGAGATAACAGAAGGAGAGCGAACGTAACTGAATGGCAAGCCAGAGATGGAGTGAGAAGAAGAGGTGCACAGAGAACAAGATGGAGAGATCATATGATGCAGATCTACCGAGCAAGGACGGAACAGGCTAAAAATCAATGGATCAGAGTGGAGAAAGGTGAGAGGGTCCTTATCATGCAGTGGTGTGTCACAGGCTTATGGTGATGATATTGATGGTGATAATGATGTTATGCTGATGGTGGTGATGCTTTAACATCTCAACGTATGAGGTTACAGAATGCACAGTGAGGCTGCATAGTCAGGAAATGGAAGAATATGAGTGCATTAAAGTATTTATGTAATGTGATGAATAAGGATGGAAGATTAGAGGATGAAGTGACTGAATGATACGTCAGGGAAGGAGGGTTGCTTGTTCTCTAAAAAGCAGTGATTAGGAAGAGGGAACTGAGGATGAAAGTATGAAAAAAAAGGGCATGCATGCTGTGATTCCCACTTTAAAGTATGGAAGTGAAGCTTGGATCTTGCTGGAAGGACACAAGTCAAGAGTGAGAGCGGTGGAAATGAGCTACTTGAGAGGAGCATGTGGAGTTTCATAGAGAGACAGACAGACAAATGGGCAGATGAAGGAGCGTTGTGATGCTGATGTGGATGAGACTGAAAGCGTTAAGAGAAATACTTCGAGATGGTTTGGCCATGTGGAGAGGATGGCGAATAAGAAAATGACCAGAAGAGTGCACTTGGAAGGGTAGAGTTGGAAGGGTAGAGGGGGTGGGGGAGACCGACGATGAGATGGAGGGAAAGAGAAGAAACATATGACTGGGATACTTGAGCTAAATGGTAGAGGACAGTACATCATGAAGGCGATTTGCTTGTGGTCACCCCTTACGGGATTAAGGCGTCTGGCTATAGATAAATAGATAGATAGGTAGGTGATGATGATAATATGATATTGATGATGATGATGATGATGAGAATGGTAATGATAATGAGAATGACGGTATATATAATGATGATGATGATAATGACGACGACAGCTATGATGATGATGATGATGATGATGATGATATTGATGATGATTTTTGTCGGCAGGTGGAAGGACGAAACAGCAGGAACTCTACCATCGGTCCAAGCATCCACGATTCCACATCCATCCATCCATCCATCCATCCATCCGTCCAATCTTGCTTGGTGTTAAAAGCTAAGTCTATTTAACTTTAGTATCAATTGCTTCTTCATAAGCTTTCCAGCTGTCTGAACAGATCTGCAATAGCTTTTAACTTCTAGAATAACTCGGTTCTGGTGCTCAGTTTGGTACTTTTATTTTCCTTTTATCAGAACTGGCGCGGCAGATTTTGAGAAAAGTCCCTCAAGTAACTCCTATTATTTTTTTTTTACTAGGTTTCTAATGATGTCCATAGATCCGTTGTTGCTTTAATAGTTTCCTAGACAACACAGTCTTGGTGCATTTCTCTGCCACTGTACCATGTCATATAGTGTTCTCGATCGCTTGCTCTCTACGCTCGCTCGGTTGAACAATAAATCACTGAAGAAAAGGTGGTATAAAGCCCCCTAAGCCGCCGTAGTATTACACCCTCGGAATGCAGTTCGTTCCCTGTGGCCTTGTAACTTTGTGTACCCGAAGCGCTTACAAAATAACTTGCAGTAGTTTTCCAATCGTAACTATACTCGTTTCGCTTTAACTTGGCCTGAGTTGTTGTTGTTGTTCTTGTTACATCTTAGGCTCCTCTGGATGTGAACCCTGTGTTATATTGAAGGATTGTCTGTGTTGTGGTGGTGTGGTGCAGGAAGTGAGTGGGTGTGCTGTGGTGTGGTGGTGCCACTTTGCAGTATGAGCACAGGGGATTGTATGTGTGTTATATTTTGTGTTAGTATTGTAGCAGGGAAGGTTGGTGTGCTCTTGTCTCTGGGTTCGGTAGTGTCTGAAGGGTGTATGCCTGGTGGTGGCACATGAAGGATGCTGTTTGGTAGAAAGTATTGGCTGGCTGGGGTGTCTGCGTGTTTATGCATGTGTTTGGTATAGAAAGTTTTGGCTGGCTGGGGTGTCTGTGTGTTTATGTATGTGTTTGGCAGAAAGTTTTGGCTGGCTGGGGTGTTTGTGAGTTTGTGAATGTGTCTAGGAAGTGTTGAGTCGGGTGGAGGAGGGGATATGTTGCAAAGATACTCTGTGTAGTGTTGGGCGGTTGTTCGATTTTGTTTGTGGAGAGGATGATGCAACATAAGGTTACAAAGGTGGGACGGATCTTGAGCTGAAGTGATGAACTGTGTGCCTCTCATATTCACTTGGTCTCTGACTGAAATTACTTATGTTTCTTGGTGTAGGCTGTCAGTACCTGTGGTCTTAGTGTCTTCTGCTATCAAGGTATTGTTTTCTGTTCTTTAAAGCTCCTTCGTGTTTGTGTTGGATATGATTACGGCTTAGCTTGTGCGGCAGTAATTCACGGTTGTTTTAATGTATTACTTATAAGTGGAGGATGTAGTTGGGATGTATATGAGAGAGGGTGTGAATTAGGGGGAGTGATGCATAATGACGGGGGACAGGGTGGCATAGAGGCGACTTGTTTGTGGCCACCTCTTACGGGATTAAGTCGTCTGGCTATAGATAGATGGATAGACAGATAGCTTATAGTTTCCATACGGTTTGCCGAGTAGTAGCGATAGTTATCACTAGAATATGATGCTAGTCACGAATGAGTGCTGTGAAAAGAATGTAGGGCTGTAGTATTGTCTACTTCTGCTACTGATCTGCCTGACATTCTGGTATGCTTTAAATAAAACTCTGTGCCAAGTTAAAGTGAAAGGCGTGTATGTATGTGTAGGAGGAACAAGAGACAAGGAGGTATTCTGTGGCCTGTTTTCTTTGTGCTTCCTACAAGACACAGTAATAGTTATGACGGGACACTGATGGCAAGTTTGTGGGTCAGCACACACTTATGGCCTCTCATTATACAAGGTGGTCCATATATTACGCCACCCAGTTCTTGTGTGTTGCGGGCACGGCTCAGTGAACATTACCAGTGTCTACCCTGCATCATTATCTATTTCCCACAACCCTCTTCAGGCTTAGTTTTATAATATAGGCTTTAATTTAGGTCCATTGATTGCATGGTGGAGAATTCCCATAACCCTTTTTATGCTTAGCTGTATATCATTGTATTGTATAATCTTTTATGTCCACTGATCACAAGGCTGAGCAGTAATTTGGTGAAGCGATCAGAATGTCTTAGCTCATCACAAAAGCCGTCCCCACAACACACAAGACTGCAGAGCGCAATATACTTATCACCTATATTAAGTCAAAGCCACAGTTAAAAAGGTAATGAAACAAGACAGAAAATTTAAGTTTTCATTATTAATACTTCAGTACAAAATACATTAACAGAGACAGCAATATAAAATATGCATTCAAAAGTAGCATTTGTCCACAGAACATCCTGGACTTGCAAGGCAGATCACACCATCACCACCAGGCTTCTCTCGGCAGGTCAGGGCAGATCACCAGCAGCAGCAGCAAGTAATCTCACGGCTGGGGAAGACACGACACCCTGCCGCCGCCGCCGCCGCCACCGCCGCCACCACCGCCGCCACCACCACCACACCACCAGGCATCTCAGAGTAGGGGAAGACACCACACCACCGTCAGGCTTCTCACGGCAGGGCAGACCAAACTTCAGCAGGGTATGACCAGTGTGGCAAGGAAGCAGCAACAAGGCAACAGACTCCAGCACGACCTGTGGACCAGATGTGTATTAGTTCTAATCAGTGTTAGCTTTAGTTATTTAATCTTCTATCTATCTCTATCTATTGCCAGACGCCTCAATCCCGTTTGGGGTGGCCACAAACAAATCGCCTCCAAGTCGCCCTGTCCCCCGCCATTTCACTGCCCTGCTCCCAACTCACACTCCCCTCTCTCATATACCTGTCCACCCCATCCCTCCATCTCATCCTCGGCCTCCCCCTCCCTCTTCCCCCCTCCAGCTCACTCACATACATTCTCTTCGTCAGTCTTTCACCCTCCATCCTCTCCACATGGCCAAACCACCTCAGTGTGTTCTCCTAACGCTTCCTATCACATCCACATCCACACCACAACGCTCCTTTATATCCTCATTCGTCAGCCTGTCTCTCCATGTGACTCCACAGGCTCCTCTTAAATAACTCATTTCCACTGCTCTCACTCTTGACTTGTGTCCTTCCAACAACGTCCAAGCTTCACTTGCATACGTTAGAGTTGGTATCACAATACTGTCATGTAGTAACTTTTTCACTTCCATGCTCACTTCCCTGTTTCTTATCACTGCTTTCAAAGAACCAGCAACCTTTCTTCCCTGCTGTACCCTTTCAAGCACTTCACCCTCCAAACCTCCATCCTTACTCATCACACTACCCAAGTACTTAAACGTACTCACATTTTCCAGTTCCTCACCATCCAACCTCGCTGCACATTCACTGACTTCACCTCTCTCAAATCCAACCTCGCTGCACATTCACTGACTTCACCTCTCTCAAAGACCATCACTTTACTCTTCCCTACATTCACCTTTAGATTCCGTTTCTTACACACTCTCCCAAACTCATCCACCAAGCCTTGCAGCTCTCCTTCGTCTTCACTCAACAACACAGTATCATTTGCAAACAACAGTACAGGGAGTTTCCAAACACTACCCTCTCTCACCACGGCCACTCCAACATCCACTACCCTACCTTGTACCTCTTTTATTACCCCATCCATGTACAGATTGAACAACCATGGAGACATGACACATCCCTGTTTCAACCCAACCTTCAAAGCGTGGACTCATTAGACTGCTCAGATTCTGTTGGGAATGGCACACAGTTAGGGAATTATATCACCAATATTTTATCCAAATTTCCCATACAGGGTGTTGCATGAAATGTTTGACAAACTTCAGAAAGTTGTTCTTGGGGCAATTTTGAGTTAAGAAATGCTGCATGAACCTGGGCTAATTTCTCGTCTTTTATGCTCAGGTTCTGTAGGGAATGGCAGCAGATTAGAGACTGGTATCGCAAAATGTTATCCCCTGCCACCACCACCAGGCCGTTTATTTTTAAATCCCCTTGTAAAACTGTAGAGATATATCGGCAGGACAGTAAATAGTGATCCTACTCTGGTACTCTGTATGGAATTTCAGAGAGAGATGATGATGCCACTGATTCATGGGGTTATCTTTAATTTAACAAGAAACACTTTACTTACCTCTCTATTCAGTTTGCACGAAAATTAATGTTTAAAAGACTGATAATATATTCACGAAATTTTCTTCTTAAAATTTAATAAGTAAATATTTAATTTGAAGTGTGACGTCACTGGTGCATTATGGGAGCAACGTTGAGAGATGCTGGAGGTGAGTGAAGATTTTATTCTTTACGGTGTTAGTCTACTTCTTATTATGGTAATTCTTATGCCCATGTGTTTATCAGTGTTTGCTGTCATTATCGAGAGGTGTAGTCGGCTGATGTAAGTTGTAATTATTAGCTATAAGGATGATATACGGCGGTGTGTATCTCCAGGTGACCAAGATGTCCCTTTAAACTGGAGTAAGCAGTGCTACTTAAATCCCCCGATATTCACACCATCTGTTTAGGTTTTAAGGTCGAATGTGATCCTGTACATGGGCAGGCATAGTAGGTTAATTGGCTGGAAAAAATGAGGGGATGTGTGTAAAAACTGTAATGGGTAGTTTGTTTACATCGGGGATATAAACTCCGCGAGTCCCTTTAACTCTTGCAATCCCGGTGATGCCCTTTTCAGTTTATTCATAGTGCCAGAAGGCAATTTTATTCAACTTATGCAAAGTCTCTGCTATTGCAGGAGTTCAGTGAGGCTGTGCCTAACCCCTACACTTCCAGAAGTCTATACAAAGCTAAATATAATCATGAGATGGCAGGAAAAAAAAAATCCCTGCTCTGTGAGTTAAACTAGTGAAGACTGAAGGTATTAACATGTGTAGGAGAGACACTGGATAAAGCCTGATTGGAGATATAGTATATTGAACTGGAAGGACTGCATACCTTACATCCTTCATTAGCCATTGCTGCTACCTTTAAATAAGAATTATCATACTGAAGGTAATTACTAGCAGCCTTCATTAACATATTACTGTACTGTAATTAGGAGAGAGGTTTCATAAGTTGATTGGAAGTCAGGAGACAGCAGGAATATACCATTACTGTTGAGGGGGATGAATTTGTGTGTAGGCTATGATATAGGAAGCATATCTCAGAATATGGATGTACAAGGTTAATCATACCTTGTATAGTACTTACACTTTCAGATTTGATAGCTTTTCCATTTGTAATCTTTGCTGAATGATGCAATCAGTTCATGATTACACATTATATAATCTCAGACTTCATCTGTGTCATTGTAGTTGGCTCACCTTGACAAATTTTAGTCCTTCTGCTGCTTAGTTCCTGTATCTAAGTGGCAGAATAAGACAGTATTATGGTTTTGCATCCTCCCCATAGATCTTCATTGTGATTTGCATGATAGTCTAGTCTTTATCTCTAGAAACAGCTCAGCATTCAAGGTGGAGAGATGCCAGGTTTTTGTCAGTTTAGGGTGGACATGTAGTCTATATAGTTTGTCTTTATTGTTTTATGTATTCATTATTATTATTATTTTTTACTGTGGATCAAATTTAGCGATTCATCTCTTCCGTTTATAAATCGGTACAACAGATAGGCTTTCATTCTCAGAGTATGACCACTGAGTACTGTACTGTCTTCCTGTGCAGTGTATATTTTGTCATTTGTACTCTCACTATACGTTTCATTAAAGAATTTGTATCATATGTTTAGTTTCTGTGTCACTCAGTGTGTTAAGTTTATGTAATATATGGTTAATCGTTTAAGTCTTGCCGTTGGATAGCAGTCTAAGTTCCAGTTTTTACTTTCTCCCTTTATATAAGTAGGAACTGCTCTATATTCTTTCCATAGCACTTGTTCATGATTAGCATTAAACTGCAGGCTTAGGTATTCCAAGTAGCTCAAGAAATTTCGAGATATCTCCACCTAAAGGGACATTAATAGGTACATGACAATTTAGTTTAGTCTGTGCATGTTGTTCAATTTCCCATTTTTTGTAAACATGTAAAGAAATAAAATACAGTAGAAGTTTTAGCCGCAATCCTTGTGGGGCCGCAGTAGCAGGGTCAGCATAGTGCTGGCCTGGTAATCAGGAAGACCCGGGTTCAAGTCCCGGTGTGATAGAGGTTTAAAAATGTGGCTGAGGGAAGTTTGCGTAGCAGGCTTTCCTTAAAACCACAAGGCCCGATACTTACACACACCAAGACACTTACACACTACTACATACATACACACATCAAGACACACACACACACTACTACGTACATACACATCAAGACACACACACACACTACTACGTACATACACATCAAGACACGTACACAGCCACCTTCACACAGTAGACACACCACACACACACAAGACACGTACATAGCCACAGCCACCTTCACACCGTAGACACACACACACACAGAGGGGGTGGGACAGACACACCACAGGCAGACAGAGAGGGGTATATACAAAACACAGGGAGTGAGAGAGGAGGGGGTTTTATTAAAATGTCCAATTTTGGTATACCTCCTGTGGCAAAATTGATATAGCCCCCCCTTTAATATTTTTTGGATATTTTCATTTAGTGCCCCCCAGGCCCCAGACCCACTCGGCTGAACCAAATTGTCTGGCGTCAGCTGGAACATGATATACCAGAGTTATGCCGGTCATGTGGGGGTTAATGGTGACAGTATAGTAACTGTCAGGCTCCTATGACTCACTCAGCCGAACAAAATCGTCTGTCAGCTGAAATGGGGTACTAGAGTTGTCCCAAGCACCAGAGGGTAGAGGGTGAAGAATTCTTAACCCTCTGGTGCTTGGGACAACTCTAGTACCCCATTTCAGCTGACTCAGACTATTTTATTCGACTGAGTGAGTCATAGGAGCCTGGTACTAGAGTTGTCCCAAGCACCAGAGGGTAATTCTTAACCCTCTGGTGCTTGGGACAACTCTAGTACCCCATTTCAGCTGACTCAGACGATTTTATTCGACTGAGTGAGTCATAGGAGCCTGACAGTGTCAATACTGTCACCATTAATCCCCTCACGACCGACATAACTCTAGCATCATGTTCCAGCTGACGCCAGACAATTTGGTTCAGCCGAGACAGGATCCTAGGATCCTGAGAGACACTATAACAGCGGTTCCCAACCTGGGAGCCATGGCCCCCAAGGGGGCCATGGGACATTGACTGGGGGGCCATGGGCCTTATTGGTAATATAAGATATTACAAGTTATTTGGTCTGGGTAAAACCTGACAGAAATCAAGTATGAAATATACCTTACTGTTCTAGTTTAGCCTTAAGTATATTGGGGTAATTACCGTTTTCTGCACAATATCAAATATTAAAAATATATAAATATACGATCTGAGTTATATAGGGGCCATGGAGCTTCTCATAATTTTCTCGGGGGGCCACAGGACCAAAAAGGTTGGGAACCACTGCACTATAACATCACAAACAAAATACAAAATGCCTTCCCTCCATCCTGAACGTACTATAATTCATTTACATTAAGGAAGCTCGTATTTTTGCAGCTTATTTCATGTATCTTAGTTAAAAGAAAAAAATACTACGAGCCGGTGAATAAAACCAACACGTGTAGACGAAGAATATAATTACCAAACAGTTTCGGTGGACACTGCCACCATCTTCAGTGGTCAAGATAGTAGCAGGAAGGGACATGTCTCTTCCTGCTACGACACAGGTAAGGTCAGATAGGAATTACACCTGATCTGTCCGGTAATGTCCCCCGCAAAATCCCCCTTGGGTTAATCCCCGCTTACAATCTACCCCACCCCACCTCACCTTTACCCCACCCTTTCACACACACGCATAAAAAGGAACCCTTGAATAGTCATTATGTCACTCCCTCTCACTATCTTGACCACTGAAGATGGTGGCAGTGTCCACCGAAACTGTTTGGTAATTATATTCTTCGTCTACAAGTGTGGGTTTTATTCACCGTCTTTGATTATCACGCAAGAGTGATTCATCCAGCCATTACTACGAGCTCTGTATCTTTTCATAGCCCTTCTTCGTGACTAGCATCGTATTCTAGTTATCTATAGTTACAACTAAGCATTCAAGTTGGAGGGATCACAACTTTAAGCAATTACAGTAAACAAACAAACAAAAAGCAAGTGTCGTCCTCTTGACCTCTCGTCTTCGCAGGAATGCAGCGGTGGCGCCATCTTGTGCGTGGAATGCGTGAAGTGCAGGCTCTTGAGTGGAAGGAGCACGGAGCCACGGGAGACTTAATAATATTCGCTAGTCAGCCAGTCTAGAAGCCTGGGACATTTGCCTGAAATAATAATAATAATAATAATAATAAGAGAAATAACAAAACCAGTCATATACATAATTCAATATCTTAGTCACTCGATCTGTCCATTCCGCCCCTTCAGTACGAGGACGCATTTCTGTAAGCTATTTTTTCTAACATGGGAGGTTCGATACGTTTGACTGAGCCTATCCATAAGACTCCTAAAGCTGAGTAATTGCCTCTGAAAGTTGCAAAATATAAAATATAAAACGTCTATATGATATAAAAACCTTTGTTCACCTCCGGTCTCGATCTGTGGCGCCTAGAACAAGTGCTGACGTCATGTTTAAACTTTGCTACCTTTAGACGATTTCCTGGAGCTTAAAGAAATCCTCTCGGGATGATGGGACAGACACAATAACCCCTTCAGACAGAGAATGACTTAGTTACTTTGTTCTAGGTAACCGGACGATTTCATTCAGCTTAGGAGATCCCCTCGTAGTGAAGGGGTTGATGATGACTGTATCTAACCCCTACAGTACGAAATTTCTCTCCAGAGTTGAAGAAAATCGTCTGGAGGAAGAAAGATGAATATGGAAAAAAGTGTTAATGTGGACAATGAGTTAGATAAGACTGGTTTAGTTAAGGTAGGGTAGGGGTGGGCCGATTTTGGCAGGGTGGGGTAGGACTGGGTCGGTTTTGGCAGGGTGGGGTAGGATTGGGTCAGTTTTGGCAGGGTGGGGAAGGGTTGGTCGGGTTTGGCAGGGTGGAGTAGGACAGGGTTGGTTTTGGCAGGGTGGGGTAGGATCGGATCGGTTTTGACAGAGTGAAGTTAGATTGGGCTGATTATGCCGAGGTAGGGTAGGGATGGGTCGGTTATGGCAGGGTTGAATAGAGGTGGGTCGATTAGGGCAGGCGAGGGTAAGCATGGGTAGGTTATGGTTGCGTTGGGGAGGGTAGGATAGGTTATGGCAGGGTAAGATAGGGCTGGGTGGTGGTGGACTGGGTAGGGTAGGGCTGGGTAGGGTAGTGTAGGGCTGGGTAGGGTAGTGTAGGGCTGGGTAGGGTAGGGTAGGCTGAATCAGGGTAGGGTAGGGTACAGAAGAGTGGTGGGTATAACTGCCGTTTAGTTCCGTCATATCCAACGCCTATTTCACTCAGTTATACTACACTGTCTCATCAAATCTGGGGCGATCTTCTCTACGATTTTTGTTCTTCCCCGCTTAGTTCAGTTCTTTAGTTCATTCATAACCCTTGGCTTTCCTTTTTGTTTTTTTTTATGAGGTGGAGCGCAGGGGCACGAGGCTAGACCACCATTAGTCCAGAATATTTAAGGGTAGGCCACCAAGCTACGCCCTGGTAACGTCTACACGTCAAAACATCTGTCCACCTCTGGGACTTGAACCGCGGAGCGTTGGACGCAGAGCTCTCGGTTTGCGGATGTCACTTTTACTCTTTGCTAGCTTCTGACGATATCCTACAGCTTCAGAAAACCCTCTTAGGATGACGGGACAGAATTATTTAATCTTTCAAGCCGAGAATAACTTATTTACATTGTCCTAGCTGACCGCATGATTTTATTCAGCTTAGGAGATCCCCTGATAGAGATGGGGTTGATGATGGCAGTATTTAACCCTTCCAGTTCGAAATTTCTCTCTACTGTAGAGGTGAAGAAAATCATCCGAAGGTAGAGAGAAGAAAACAGGAAAAGTAATGTAGTGGTGGAAGGGATGTACAGGGGAGGGTAGGTTAAAGTAGAGTAGAGTTGGGTCGGCAATGGCAGGGTAGGGTAGGGTAGGCTGAGGTAGGCTAGTGTAGGATTGAGAAGAGTAGGGTAGGGTAAATTGAATTGAATAAGTATATACAATAAAATCTGGCGATACAACAACCAGGGTCATATGCCGCCGGACGACAACGAGAATAAAAGCACTCGAAAAGATGAAATACACACACACACACACACACACACACACAAAATACAATTCATAATTAAAACAAGAAAAACACTAAAACACTAAGAACACTAAAACCACTGTGTACTAAATTTTACACGGTAGTGCAGCTGCCTACACCAAGCAAAGGTTTCCCCCTCCACCACAACAAGCATCCTCTCCAAGTACCAACAGAAGACTACAATCCCTCTCCTGCCCGGTGCTCAGAGAGGTAACGATGGCGCAATTCCCCAACAGTGGACACCATCAGCAAAAGCCGAAGAGTCAGGGGGACGAAGCATTCCACACAGAAAGTAGGGGGAGAGTCCTCCATAAAAATCAATGAGAGAACCAGGAATGGCCCATTCGGAGCCAGCATAAAGCCGTCTCCCACCTGCATTCAGACCTCGGCAAATGAAGGGGCCCGTTTACCCACAAATATCACACATTTTGTTGGCCCCCACCGCATCCCACCTACTCTGCCAGTGGGAGCAAACAGTGAGTGGTTAGATGAATATCACTGAGCGAGGCAGGGGAGAGGTGAGGATGGGCGAGAGGCAGCAGTCTTTGCCAGAGCGTCAGCATGCTCATTGTCCACAATGGTACAAAACCACAAAGCAGTCCCTAGCAAGCACAGCCATTCTAAAACACTGTAGACAACAAAAGAGGATTGGACGGGAAAACACAAAATGGAGATCGGCAGAGTCGCTAAAAACTGTATAACAAACAGGAGGGAAGCTAAATATCAATTTGACTGCGAGTAAAATAGCAGTAAGTTCTGCGATAAAAGTAGATACGATGGGGGGAAGACTCCTACCACGAATGAAATCGGGAAATATAACACCCAAGCCTGTCCCCTCACGGGGTTTCAATCCATCAGTACATACGAGAATCGAGACACTGTGAGAGGAAGCATGTTCTAAAAAAATAGCAAAGAGCCGCCTGTGAGGAAAGAAAGGCCCCTCTCTCAGGAAAGTAAACACACGGTTGCACCCCTGAGAGGAGCCAGGGAGCCATCCTTGGTACACGCACAGGACAAACAAGAAAGGTTGGAACATCCACATCCCCCATGGCAGCCTTCACCCTGTACCCAAACGGATGTGGATAGCGAGGATACGGCGAGGCAGACACTCCCTCCGGAACAGAGCCAACAAAATCTTCCTGAAGTTTAGCAAAGACGGTGACACTAAGGACACTACTTTGAGGCACTCCCTCCTCTTGAGGATATGAGGGAAACAAGGTGGCACCAATACGGAAAAATTCCATAATCAGTGAAGGCAACCTACCACGCAAACCAAGATGGTGACCTGCAATACCTGGCTTGTGAAACGGTAGGACAACAGCCCCCCGCCAAGAAGCAGGGGTGGACGAATCTCTCCAAATTCTATTTATAAGACTCAGGAGGAAGGACACTGCTTCATCATCCAGGTACCTCAGCACTGCATGGGGAATATTATCGACTCCGGAGAAGTGTCATGACAAGGAAAGGGTAGACCAAAGTTTACACCAAGACAAAGGAATGTTGTAAGTCTCTCCGCCCCCAGAACGGATGTCCAACACCTTAATCTCCTCCACCTCCCTAAGCCTGGCAAAAACCGAAGAACGAGTATCCCTACAGGAGACCTCAGCGGTAGGATAGGGTAGGGAACGCTAGGGCAGGGTAGGCTGGGGTAGGGCAGGGTAGGGCAGAGAAAAGTAGGTTAGGATGGGTTGGTTTAGGCTAAAGTAGGACAGAATAGGAGAGGGGTAGAATGTGCCTAGTCCAGGAACGAAAAATATATCAGTTATCCATGTAACTAGCGTTTTTTATTTCAGTAGATTATTTTCTTGTCTGCCTAAAGTATCGTGATGTACGAACAATGAGATTAGATATCGAAACTGTAAGATGCGAATTAGTTACAAAGACGGTATTTTGTTTTGGCTAACGTTACATCGATACGTTCAGCTAAGGGCAACTCGGCAGAACTGAACAGTATATGACGTGCTAGATGAACGCTGTGACCGGAAAATAAATATATATGTATATATACTTCAGCATACAGTAAGCGATTTTATGTTAACTGAAGAGAAGCCACCACAGCTAATGGGTTAAGTTTACACACACACACACGTTGCGAAAAGTTTCACTGACGAAGTGGGTGGTTACTGTCCCCCTTGAGCAAGGGGACTGGTGTGTGCGTGTGTGGTCACAGCCTTGCCCTTAGATCGGACTATATGAGCTCTCAGCTCCCTTCCGGGAGGGTAGAAGCTGACGATCACGACCATCAAGTGATCCTGACCGACCCGGTGAATCACACACACACACACACACACACACACACACACACACACACACACACACACACACACACACACACCATTACTTGCAACTGGCTGGCCTATCATACAGCCATATCCTATATTCATGAAGTACAACACATCTTACATTTATGTCAATCAATCAGTTCCTGTGGCACCCTCGGGGATGCATAGGGCCTCGATGAACTCACACCACCACATCCTATCTTGTGCTAACCCCTCAAGATCTCCCCAACACTCATCTCCAGCTTCCCATCTCATTGTCCTCACCCACGTCTCTTTTGGCCTTCCTCTACCTCTCTTACCAAGTGCCACCCACCCTGGTGTACCTCGTACTATTCCCTGTCTCCTATACACATGTCCTAGCCACTTCCATCGTGAGAACCTAACATATTCATCGACCGGCTGCACTCCCGTTATTTCTCTAATTCTACTATTTGGTATCCTTTCCCACCACTTAACTCCTAATATTCTTCTAAGTGCTTTGTTTTCAAACACCAAGAATTTATTTTCCATAGTCACTGTGCTGTACCAAGACTCGTGTCCATAAATTAAGATACCCGGTACTCCTAACCATTACCTTATAAAGTTTGATTTTTGTATGCACAGAAAAACTGTTATTATTCCAAATATTTTTAAGCATTCCCTTTGCCTGATTAGCCTTCTTTAACCTTTCCTCGAATTCAAAGTTCAAAGAACCATCCTTGGCTAAATAAGTACCTAAATATTTAAACCTATCAACTTGCTTTACAACCATACCTCCAATTACACATTCCTGCGCATTTTCCATATTCATATTGATTATTTCAGTTTTTTCACAATTAATAACCAAACCCACCTTGCGACCTTCACTCACCAAACAGTCCAACACTCTCTGCATCTCTTCTGGCCCATCACAAATCAAAACTATATCATCTGCATAATCTAAATCCAAAAGTTTCCTGTTCTCTCCCCAAAGTATACCTGCACCGGTTTCTGTTCCAACGCGTTTCATAATGTAATCAATGACCAATATAAATAATAAAGGCGATAGAACACCACCTTGAATTACTTCGGACTTGACTTCAAACGAATCACTCAGACAACCATCAACCATCACTTTACAAAATGTGTCCTCATGCATGTTCATAATGACCCTCACAAACTCCTCTGGTATTCCATAATGTCTCATGATCTTCCCCATAGTCTCTCTCGAAACACTATCAAAAGCCTTTTCAAAATCAACAAAACAAAGACTTAATGGTACTCTCATTTCATTAACTTGCTGCATCAAATGCCTAACTATAAAGATCTGATCATTGCAACCACGTCCCTTTCTAAAACCAGCCTGTTCATCCCTCAGAATACCCTCAACCACCGGCTCCAACCTATTTAACAATACTCTACTGAAAACTTTCAAAGCTATCGGTGACAAAGAGATTCCCCTCCAATTACCACATTCACTCAGGTCTCCCTTCTTCGGAACTTTAACAATTACACCATTCTTCCAAACTGATGGTAGTAACCCCGTCACCCATATCTTATTGAATAGCTTGGTCAAGATCATTATTAATCTATCCCCCTCCACTTTAAACATTTCCGGAAATAAACCATCCTCCCCTGGTGCCTTATTATTCTTTAACTGTTTTACTGCTTTCTCCACTTCTGCAAGCCTCAACTCTCCTGTTTCTATATTTAAATCTTCCTAAGCAGACGGTATATCCTCTTCTGGTGGTATTGGTCTATTAAGAACTGTCTCAAAATGCTCTTTCCATCTATTTTTAATATCTCGGTCTTTGGTCAATAAATTTCCTTCCCTGTCTCTAACTGGTATTTCCTTGCGTTTACCTGCATTACCACTCAGTTCTCTAATCGATTCATATGCTATTCTTTGACTCTGTCCATCATTTTTGTTTATTAAGATTTCAGTCTCTGCAACCTTTTCATCCACACATCTTCTTTTATCTCTCCTAGCTAACCTTCTTACTTCTGAATTCAAACTCCAGTACGCAGCTCTTGCTAATTCAATCTCTCGTTCATCAACGCATTGCATCTCACTCCTCAATTTAGCCTCACCTCTCTTTTTTATCATATCCCACGTTTCCTCTGATATCCATTTCTTTCTCCTGAATCTATGTCTCCTTCCAATCGTACATTCAGCGGTCTCATGCAAAACTTTGTTCACATCCTCCCACACCTCATCTACACTTCTCTCCCCCTCTTCCAACGTTTCCAACACCAAAAACCTATTTCTGCATTCTAATCTGAATTCCTCCTTTTCTTCTCCTTCCCTTCTAAGCTTAACAATATCGTATCTACCAACACCAGATTTTTCCTTCTTCTGATTTTTAAGTTTAAACCTTATTTTTGCAATGCTGAGTTGATGGTCACTACCAATATCCGCTCCCCGTTTAACATGAACATCTAGCAGAGAACTTCTATGCCTCCTACTGATAGCGATGTGATCAATCTGATTTTTATATTTTCCACACGGCGACACCCAAGTTGTCTTGTGTATATTGCAATGCTGAAAGAGTGTGCCCCCGATGACTAAGTCATTTGCTAGACAGAAGCTTCCAAACCTCACTCCGTTTTCACCCATCCTACTACCAACTCCCATCTTACCCATACATGCCTCAAATCCCTCATTTGAACAGCCCATTACTGCACTAAAGTCTCCAACGCAGATCAAAACATCATGTCTAGGTACCCTTCCTACTCCTCCTTGCAACTTTTCATAAAATGTGTCTTTCCTTTCATCGAGTGCATCATTAGTAGGTGCATAACACACAAACAGACTGATGTTGCCATGATTTGATTTAAACCGTGCGTATTTATCTGGACTTTAGTAAAGCTTTTGATAGGGTCCCACACGAAAGGTTAGTTAGAAAGGTTCGAGCACACGGTATAGACGGCGATATCTTAAAATGGATAGAATCCTGGCTGAAAGGACGAAAGCAGAGAGTATTAATAAATGGAACTAAGTCGGACTGGGGATTAGTAACTAGCGGTGTACCACAGGGTTCAGTACTCGGTCCCTTATTATTTATCATATATATAAATGACCTAGACTTAGGAGTCAATAGCAGCATCAGCAAATTTGCCGACGATACAAAAATAGGGCGTATCATTAACTCAACTGACGATTGCCATAACTTACAGAAAGACCTCGATACATTGTCCAAATGGTCTAAAACTTGGCAAATGGAATTTAACGTTGAAAAATGTAAAGTACTTAACGTAGGCAAGACCATTGGAGATACTAAATACAGCTTAGATAACAAAGAAATTAGCAAATCGGAATGCGAGAGAGATCTAGGAGTTATGATTAGTAACGACCTTAAACCTAGGCAACAGTGTATTAATGCGAGAAATAAAGCAAACAGGGTCCTAGGATTTATTTCGAGAAGCGTGAGCAATAGATCATCTAAAGTAATACTAAAACTTTATCTAGCATTAGTAAGGCCACATTTAGACTACGCAGTACAATTCTGGTGTCCTTACTATAGAATGGATATTAATTCGTTAGAAAATGTACAGAGAAGAATGACTAAAATCATACATGACGTCCGGAACCTGTCATATGAAGACAGACTGAAAAGACTAAGTCTGCATTCGCTAGAGAGGCGTAGAGTAAGGGGAGACTTAATTGAGGTGTTTAAGTGGATGAATGGTATAAATAAGGGAGATATTAGCACGGTACTTAAAGTGAGCATACAGGATAGAACTAGAAATAATGGTTTCAAACTAGAAAAATTCCGTTTCAGTAAGGAAATCGGTAGAAATTGGTTTGGTAATAGAGTAGTAGACGAATGGAATAAGCTACCTAGTAAAGTAGTTGCTGCCTCTTCCATTGAGAGTTTCAAGCATAGGCTAGATAAGCATATGACAAATAAGGGGTGGATATAGAATAAAGAAAATCTTATAACCAATACTAATTCAAAAAATTTTCTTTTCAGGTTACACTATGATAGTCTCTATTCTCCTTTCACACTTTCCTGTAAAATGTCCACGCCAGTTTTTCTATACGGCGTGGTGTTCTTTCTGACTTTTTCCTGCCGGCTTCGGCTGGAGGGTTTGGAGGGCGGGGGAGAGCCTTCTTCTTTACTGTCCTTATCTCATTCTAGTAGTTCAGTTACTCTTCTAGGAGCTGCCTAGCATGGGCCAACCGGCCTACTGCAGTTATCCTCTCTTCTTATGTTCTTATAACAATCGCTCATCTATAGGATCCCACTCACATAAAGCCTTATTTGCCTTACAACCCAGCAACAATCCTACTCCCTGATAATGCATTCCATCCTGTCGGCCAGATATCAATAAACGTATACCATCCTCCAAATCCAACTTATCGACTCCAGTTAATCTAGTTACTGTCAGAGCACACATATCAAGTCCGTAATTTTGAAAAACCTTCACTAACTCATCGATTTTACCGTCATGATTTAGCGTTCTCACATTCCAGTTACCAATTTTAATTATATTTTTTGCATTAACAAAGGAATTAGATTGTAATTGGGGCAACCGTGAGATTCTTAGCACCCCCTGCCCATTTATGGGCTGCACGGGACTGGGGGCCATTATTGTTCTTTCAGAGTCCATCAAGGTTTCTTGGCTAACTTCCTGAACACCTCGCCACTGTGTTGCAGTCGCAGTAGGCAGCTAACTTGCCTGATTGCCCACACCCGAAAGACCCAGCTATGCTGTAGCCAGTCACGTGCCGGCATGCTTCCCAGCCATTTCACTCTCAAGTAGTTCCTCTGCCTGGATGTGAGAGGGATGTTTGTAGAGCAAGGAAGAGTGGCTGTGCGTGATAGAAATGAATGGAGAGAAATTGTGAATGAATAAATGATGACGCAGCCTTGGGGGGATATTCTCCTACATTTGTCTGATCAGCTGATCAGGCAGATGCGGGTAAAGGGATGGGTCTATTATGATGTGGCAGGTGTAAACCAGCTCTGCTGTAGGGCCTTGCTGTGGATGTCACTGATTGCACGGCGCAATTGTCCCTCGTGCGGTGAGGAATTGTCCCTTCTCCCCCTTGGGGCTAAGATGCCAATGACCGTGTTAGAGAGGATGGGTAAGTGTCGACCTGTCTCGGCTACACCACTTTCCTTGGGGGAAGCAGCCTGGGTATATATATATATATATATATATATATATATATATGTGTGTGTGTGTGTGTGTGTGTGTGTGTGTGTGTGTGTGTGTGTGCCCTAGTCAAAATGACCTGAGTAGGTTATTCCTTGGGGATTGGGAGCCATTCCTCACCTCACATGTCCTCACTCCCTACATCCACCCCTCCCCTTCTTTATCTCTCTCTCTCTCTCTCTCTCTATATGTCTATTTGCCTCTCTCATATACAGTATATATATATATATATATATATATATATATATATATATATATATATATATATATATAGATAGATAGACAGACAGATAGATAGATAGACAGATAGATAGATAGACAGATATAAATAGATAGATAAATCGATCTACAGAAAAACAGCCAGATAGATATAGGTAGAAACAGACAAGTAGACGGATAGATAGGTGTGTGTGTGTGGGGGGGGGAATGACAGTTCCACAAGGTGACGTCTCTAGAGGTGGAAAATCAACCGTGCTTTGTCAACCTTTTTTAATTTTCATCTATGTGTGAATTGGAAATGTCAGATTCCTGGCCAGATATAAGGAGCCTGCACTGGATGTATATCTCATTCAGTTGGCACTCCAGTTGTTGTAGACGTCTCGGCATCAATTATTTTACTCATCGAAATCCTGTATCAAGGAGCATCTGGCCACTGACAGAAAATGCACAAGAAACCGCATCGTAGGAATGGCCATGGCTGGATCAACCCTCTCAGAAATAGCAAGACACCTGGGAATATCAAGAACGACAGTATATTTTTGATTGAGGCGATATGAAGAAGAATGAAATGTTGATGCGCGCAAGTCGCCTGGAGGAACAAAGAAAACTACTGCAGAGGAAGAGAGAAGAATTGTGGAAGCAGTTAACCGAAATCCTTTTCTTAAGAGCAGTGAAGTTAAAAGGCAGTTGCAGTTAACGGTGTCGGACGGGACAGTGAGGAGAAGACTTCATTCATCAGGTTTTCGATGCCACGTTGCAGCTGTAAAGGAAAAAATGACGGAGAGCCACAAAGAACGCCGCCTTCAGTTTGCCCAGCGATACTGTGACGAAGGGCTCGACTTCTGGGCTAGGGTAATCTTCTCAGACGAAAAGACCTTCTCGTCATGCAGCCATGGGAAAGTGCATTGCTGGAGGATGACCAACACTAGGTAAGACCTGCATTCATTTTGAATCCTTAAACATGTTCTTCCATCATCACATCTATCGGTTATTGTTTTAGAGATAAAATAAGCAATTAGAACCATTTTCTTTTCTATTATTATTATTAGATTGAACCGGTGAAGGTTTATATTCAAGGGGTGGTTGGGGTTATTGCTCACGTAATGCCACTCAGGGTTGTGAGGCTTGTCACTCTCATCTTAAATGTCAGGACCAACATGCCTAGCCCCGGGCTCCTACGCTCCTCATGGAGCAAGGTAGGATTGGATGATGATGAAGATGATGATGATTATTATTATCGTTATTATTATTATTATTATTATTATTATTATCATCATCATCATCATCATTCAGACATTCGGGACGTTTATGAAATAACTCGAAATATATTCGGCTTTCAGTGGTTTGGGATATAATCCATATCCAGCCCGGCAGAGACCAATCGATACCTTAATCCTTAATCACTTGATCATCCGCATTGATCACTGTTTTCCTACGACAGATATAACGAGGCGAACATCTTTTACGAGGGAAGGAGCGGCCACGTCACTTGCAATGTGTGGGGGTGGATCCATCTATATGGTGCTGGGGAGTTGGCTCGGATTGAGGGAAGATTCACCGCTGATACTTACCTTGAAATTTTAGAAGAGGTGATGCTTCCTTCAGTACGGGCCTATGCTCTCCCTTACCCAGAGAAGATCCTCTTAATGAGGACAATTGTAGTGTTCACACGGCAAGAATAGTGAGGAGGTGGTTCGATGAACGAAATGATGTGGACCTCTTGCCCTGGCCCAGTAAGTCAAGTGACTTAAATCCCATCGAAAATGTGTGGGGAAACATTGACAATTCCTGGGAACAGGAAATGGAGAGAACGCCAGCAAATCTGTTCCAGCATACTCAACGGGAATGGGAAGTCATGCGCAGGAAACAGCACATAATCTATAATCATGTCAGCTCTATGCCAAACCGCCTGCAAGAAGTGATTAGAAATAATGGAGGTTGGACACGATACTGATCGAGAGAGAGAGAGAGAGAGAGAGGGGGGGGGGAAGGCAAATGTTGAGAGGCAGAGTGTATGCAGACGCGAGCTTAAAAGCTGGCTACATTTGTCTAACCGCGAACTGTAGTTATCTTTAAATGTGTTAAAATGCTTTGTTTATTTTATAATAACATGTTTTATTTATTTTATAATAATTATATCAATAAAATCATACTTTGCACTGACATTATCATTCACCCTACAGAACCTGAGAGAGAGAGAGAGAGAGAGAGAGAGAGAGAGAGAGAGAGAGAGAGAGAGAGAGAGAGAGAGAGAGAGAGGCATATAGACGGGACGGATCTGGTGATGATTATGGGAGCGTGTGGTGAAATGAGGGATTGCCCCATGCTCTTGGATACCGGAGCATGTCGATCGCTCATTAATCAAGGAACCTATGAGAATTTGGGTGAGACCAAGCCTGAGCTCAGACCGTATCAAGGACGAAGGTTAGTATCCGCAAATGGTAATGAGCTTGAGGTGGTAGGAGTGGTTAGCCTGCCTATAGGGTTGGCTGGTCACACCTACGAGAGTGAATTAGTAGTGGTGAGGAACTTACCGTGTACTATTTCAGTGATTCTAGGTTCCGATTTTATTTTCGCTCGGAATATATGTATTACACCAGATCCGTTGTGCATAGAGATCGATGGGGAGAAGGTAGAATTACAGTCGGGAGAGGAGAATCTTCGCATAGATGGTGCTTCCTCCTTGAATGTAGTCGAAACCGGCTTATCAGATGACCAGGGGAATAAGCAGATTACATCAGACCCCTTCCCATTGCCAAACATTGCACAAATTCTTTCCCAGTTAGGAGAAAATACTGTATTCAGTAGCTTGGATTTGAGGCAAGGATACCATCAGATCCCTCTGGATGAGGCGTCACGACCGCTGACCGCATTTTCCTCACCAGACGGTCATTGGGAATATAATAGTCTACCGTTTGGCTTAAAAGATGCCCCTGCTGCGTTCCAAAGGATCGTTAACGAAGTCCTGATAGGACTGACAGGGCGTATCAGTCATACTTACCTGGATGACATAATTGTCTATGGTGAGGATTTTGATTCACATGTACAGAACCTAGATGAGGTCCTTGCCAGACTTAAGGAAGCTCAACTTACTCTTAAGTTAGAGAAGTGCAGTTTTTTCAAAGATGAAGTGTCTTACCTCGGACACATAATTTCTTCAGAAGGCTTGCGGCCCCAACCGGATAAAGTCCGAGCCATAAGGGAAATTGCTGTTCCTAAGACACTGAAGGAACTCCAATCTTTCTTAGGGTTAGTTAATTATTACCGTAGATTCATAAGTGACTATGCTAAGATTGCTCTGCCTCTCACAAAACTGACTCGTGGAAAGAAGGAAGTGAAAAACAGTAAACAAAAAATCGAGTGGAACGATGAGGCTGATCAAGCTTTTAGAAGTCTGAAAAGTAAGCTTACTGACGACATCGTACTCAAGTTTCCCTCCTTTGATAAACCATTCTATCTGACAACTGACGCGAGTGGTACTGCGATAGGTGGGGTATTACAACAGGATGATGAGGAAGGACACCTTAGACCGCTGACATATTTTAGTAGAGCATTAAATAAAGCTGAACTTAATTATGCCACTATCGAGCAAGAAGCCTTAAGTATTGTGTACGGATTGCGGATAAATCGGCCTCTTGTCTTGGGATACAAAGTGATTGTGCAGACGGATCACCGACCCCTCACGTGGCTCTTTAATGTGAAGGAGCCTTCTGGCTGAATAGCTAGATGGCAGATACCGGTACAGGTTGCCGAATACGACTTAGAGGTATCCTACCTGCCAGGACACCAGAACCGAGTGGCTGACGCCTTGTCACGTCTTCGCAGAGAGCAAAACGAAGATATAGAACTTATAGCTGTTACGAGGTAAGTAGAGAGTGGAGGACACGACACATGGTCTTCTCATAGCCTTCATCAGCCTCTGAACCACGTAGTCTCGTCTGCTTATACTTGCACTCCTCATAGTCCTAATCAGACCTCAGAGCTACCTATCCAAGCCGTATATTACTGTTATCCTGTATTCTTTTTATCGTTCTTCTTGTTTTCACTTTTTCTGGCCCCATTCATGCCATTCTGCGTTTTGTTTCAGTCATTTGCTCTCTTTATCTCATACTCTGTTTTTTTTTGGTTTTACTCTCTGCTCTTTTTCTCTTATCCCACCTCTTTTTCTCTCGTATTCCTGCCACGGTTCGCCAATTAAATATTTCACGGTTTATGATGCAGATACGAGGCTGTAAGTAATGGCCAGGCAAGATGATATATTGAAGCCGTTGCGAATCAAACAGACATATATGGTAAAATGTCAGACACAGACTTACACATGCACTTCTAAACTGAACTGGAGTAAAGATATATATATATATATATATATATAGAGAGAGAGAGAGAGAGAGAGAGAGAGAGAGAGACAGAGACAGAGTATAAATTTTTCTTTACAGAACACAACTCACACACCGTAAACACACACACACACACAGATACACACACACACAGACAGACACACACACACCATCTTCTACTTGTACACAGAACCGGCGAAACTTGGACTGTTACACCCGTAGATTTTCAGAGAGCATAATTTCTTATATAGCCATTTTATGGGCGACCGAAAGTTAGGTTAGGTCACTTTGGGCAGGGTTCGGCCTGATTAGATAATTTTTGGTTGGGTTGGGTTAAGTTCGACTAGATATAGACGGATTAGGTTAGATTGCTTTAGAATACGTCCGTTTTGATATATTTTGGGTCGGGTTCTATTGGGTTGGGTTAGGCTGGGTTAGGTTCGGTTGGATTTGGTCATTTGAGGCTTGAGTGGGTTTCGTTAGGTCGGGTATGGTATGGTTAAGTGAGACTGGGTAGGATTACGCAGGGTTAGTTGCGGTTAGGCTGCGTCAGAATTAGTTAGTTTAGGTATGGGGAGGTTACGTGAGATAGTGAGGTTAAATACAATTAGACTGGGTTAGGTGAGGTTAAGTTAGATTAGTTTGGGTTATTTTAGGTTGAATTAGGTCACTCGAGGTTAGGCCAGGTTCAGTTCCAGCAAATATGGATAGGTTAGGCGCAACTGGCCTAAAATAAAATTCAGAAAACGTTATAAACACAACCCCCTCCTCCCATCTGATTCTGTGACCTACGTCTTGGCTTCAGTCTTTCTCTCCCTATTTCACTCTCTCGTAAAAGTCTTGGTCCCTGTCGAAACGCCTAAATTTACTGCATTGTCAAAGTGGTTTATGCATTGCGGTCTTTTGTTGGTCGGTCCTTCCAAAGCCAAGTATCACACGAGGTGGACGTGGTTTTGTGTGTGTGTGTGTGTGTGTGTGTGTGTGTGCGCTTGAAGCTGTGTGTACTTGAGTAATGCCCACATGCACACACAAAGGCCAGGACAGTAGTGTGTGTGTGTGTGTGTGTGTGTGTGTGTGTGTGTGTGTGTGTGTACTTGACTGATAGCCACATGCATACACACAAAGGCCAGGACACACAGAGTAGTTGTTTATGTGTGTGGGTTTATGAATAGACTACACTTACATACACTCAGGCCAGGACAGACATAGGGTAGTGTGTGTGTGTGTGTGCGTATGTGTTTGTATGTGTTAACAGAATACACATACAGAGTACCATGTGTGTGAACAGAATATGTAGAGTAGCATGTATGTGTGTACGTGTGAATAGAATACACATGTAGCCGTGTGTGCTACCCACACCGACACCCTCTAATTCTTTCAGCCAGGATTGGAGACGTAGCGTGTATATGTCAGGACTCCATATTATAATTACAAATCATAATAGATAGCATGATGGATAGATAGATAGATAGATAGATAGACAGATAGATAGACAGACAGACCGCTAGAAGCAGCAAGTACGTGTGGACATTCAAGTGCATATACATACATACCAGTTCTCACAAACCACTTACTAAAGTCAGTGTGTGTGTGTGCGTGTGTGTGTGTGTTCTAATACAGTCTCCCCATTCCTCTTATTTTTTTTTACGTCATTATTATCCACACAAAAGAAACCTACTGTAACTTATAAAAGATACTGTACCCACACAGTGAAATTGTGGGAAGTGCCATAATAGAACGAATTAAGCCCGACCAGAATCGTATTCTTCCATATGAATAGTTATCGAAACAGTGAAATCAAGACCTACTGTAACAACATCTTACACTGAGATGGTTATATCGTGAACATGGGCCTCGTCTAGTTCCTATGTTGGTATGTAAACCCATATGCTTAACATCTATCTATCTATCTATAGCCCGACGCCCTAATCCCGCAAAGGGTGGCCACAGAGAAAACGCCTCCAAGTCGCTCTGTCATCCACCATTTGACTATCCACCTCCCAACTCACCCCCCCCTCCCTCTTATACCTCTCAACTCCATCCCTCCACCTCATCCTCGGTCTACCCCTCCCTCTCCCTCCCTCCACCTCACCTACATACACCCTCTTATTTAGTCTTTCATTCTCCATTCTCTTCACATGTCCAAACCACCTCAGTGCATTTCTCCTAATCTTCTCAACCACATTCACATCCACCCCACAACGTTCCTTCACTTCTTCATTCGTCAACCTGTCCCACCATGTCACTCCACATGCTCCTCTCAAGTAACTCATTTCCACTGCTCCCACTCTTGACTTGTTCCCCTCTTGCAAGGTCCACATCTCGCTTCCATACATCAGGGTAGGGATCACAATACTATCATGCAGTGACTTCTTAACTTCCATACTCACCTCCCTATTTCTCATCACTGCTTTCAGTGAACCAACAACCTTCCTTCCCTGCTGTACCCTTTCACGCACTTCATCCCCCAAAGTTCCATCCTTACTCATGACACTACCCAAGTACTTGAATATATACATACATATATATATATATATATATATATATATATATATACCTCTCCAGTCCTTCCTTCCATCTCATCCTCAGCCTCCCCCATCCCCTTCCACCTCACCTACACTCTGCTAGTCAGTGTCTCTTCTCCATTCCCTCCAAATGGCCAGACCTTCTCAAGGTATTTCTCATAATACTTTCCATCACATGATACATTGCATAATAATTACCTTAAGCCATGCAAAGGAAGGCATGTTGCCTCGTGTTGTGGCCCCGTGTAGATAGATTAGTATGTAGTCCTCTGCAATTAACTGGTCTAGTGTTGTCAGCACATACCTGTACAAGTAATATGTAAGTTTCATATACCTTTGTGCCATTAATGTATTAGGTGGTCCATCTATTGTGCTCTCCAGTCTTGTCTGTTGCAGGAAGGACTGTCTACTAATGTGAGGAACAAAGTCATTTTGGCTGCCTCATGAAATTATTAATTAACTGTACAGTCAGTGAACATAATAGAATAAACAGTAAAAGGCATAAAAAGGCTATGGGAAGTAGAAAATGATGCAGGGTATATAAACAGTAAAAGGCATGAAAAAGGCTATGGGAAGTAGAAAATGATGCAGGGTATGCACTATACTATTTTTACTATAACATGGCTCAGATTTTTGTCCTTTAGTGACTTATTTCATGTTGCTAGTGGGAGAAAAAGACAATACTACACCTGAACATCCTTTTCATAGCATATCTTTATAGGTGACATCATATTCTAGTGTTAATTTATTGTTACAACTCATCATTAATGATGTTGACATGGTAGTTTTAGGCCAAGTTAGAGTAAAAAGGATATAGTATTGCTGACTGAGCTGTCCCAGCAACACATGAACTTTGGTTGCATAATACATGGATCACCCTTGATAAGTTTCACTTTCATATTTTATTAAGACTTTATACAAGTTTCATAAACTGTACTTGTATTTCCATTGTGTAAGTTAGCAGTACCAGTCATATAAAAGTAGCTGATACTTCATTTATATTTCCATATAAATCACTGTTCCAGCATTAGGCCTACATTATTTTAAAATACAGTTATTTCATTCAAGCTGGAAGAAAACCTACATGAAGAGGTTGTCCATGACATAATCATAGTCTTTGTGTGACCTGTCAGGGAGGAAGCAGGCAGAAAAGACGATGATGGCCTCATTAGCCCCTGGATAGTAACCCCCGTGGCTCAACACTTTCTTGTACGGCTCAATCACCTGCAACATCATCATCAACATCATCATCATCATCATCATCCCAACCTCTTTTCCCATACAAGGGTGGGGTGAGGTAGGGTTAAGAGAGCAATAAAAAACACTAATAAACTAGAGGGAGAACTATCTAATTTCTGCCTAGTTAACTAGGCTGCACTCTCATTCACTCACCATTCATGCTCCTGGGATTCTGACTCCACCTTGCAGTCACATTCCTTACAGTGAGAGTGATGGCCTTGGGAGAGGGGGGGAGAACCAACAAATCATCCATTTTGGGACGAGATACTCTAGAAAATATGAGTATGAAACGTATTGAAGACGAGGAAAATTTATATAATTAATGCTGAACGTAGGAAAGCTAAAGCGACATACAGTTAACAAATTAGAAAATTGCCAAATTTCGCAACATCAAAAGCAGTGTTTTGGTGATGAGACTTACGGCAGTGTCTGAGGGGCAGGACTCCCATCGGATGGCATGGATTTCTAATTTTGAGCATCCTGTAAGTTTTTTAAAATTTGCCTCCATTTGCTGTGACAGATAATGATGCATTCTAGAAGATGTGGCAGCACATACAAGAGAGTTTGCTGTATATGCACAATATATTGTATATATATATATAGAGAGAGAGAGAGAGAGAGAGAGAGGAAGTGAGGAGTGTGTGCTGCAGCACAAGCTATTGATTTGTGATATGGTGTTTAAAGAACAAGTGATGAAAAAGAGGACTTATGTACCTAGGAGGAAAATATGGAAGCTGGAAAATCAAGTAGTAAGGGATGTCTTCTATAGCGAGTTGAGGAGAGTGGTGGCTGAACAAGGAGTCGTAGACCGAGGCGTTAATGAACAGTACAGAGCCCTTAAGAACAATCTCTTGAGAGTTACTGATGTAATGTGTGGTTGGACAAGAGGACCACCAAGACATAAAGTAGCTTGGTGGTGGGATGAGGGTGTAGAAGCTGCAATTAAGATGAAAAGACTTTTCTGGGAATGGAAGAAGGATGGTAGCAAGGAGGAATACTTGGCTGCCAAGCGTAGGGCTAGAAGAGAGGTATACAGGGTGAAGTCTGAGTCACAGAGACTTTTTCTTGATAACCTAAACCAAGGGTCTATCATTAATTTTAGTATTTGCCCCAAGTAACTGTACTCCTTGACTACTTCAAGAATTTCTTCTGGTATACTGATGATGCTCTTTGGTGTGTGAAGATTACACATTACAGTAGTTTTAGTCCAGTTCATCTTTAGCCCTACTTTGAGCCTTTCTCTGTTCGGGTCATTTAACATTTCTTGCAATAAATGTACCATCATGCAATCCCATTTTGCCCATATAAAAAGGAGCCCTGAGGCCCAGGCATAGGCTACCCATTCCTAATATTTATAGGCAATGGTGACCAGCCCCACTTTCCCGTGAGTGGCATTGTGCAAGCAAAGAGCACCCAACTTCCTCCTCAGATGAAACCCATAGAGGCTCCATCTGGTCACAGTGCCTTAACCCACTAAACCACCAAAAACCATTTGGTATTACAGATATACTGACTGAAAGTATCCAAGCAGTTGTTGCTCATAAAGGTGTACAGTACGTACTATGGGTGGATGGGGTTTACTGCTCACACAATACCATTCTGGGACAATAGATTGGTCATTCTCACTTCAAAAATCAGGAATTAAGTAGACCAACCCAGGGTCCCTATGTTCCTGGTGGGGCAATAAAAGATTGGATGATGGATAAATGATGATGTACTGACCTTCATGTCAATCCTCCGTTCAATTCCAGATATGACAACTGATCGCCATGACCGTTCCTCACTGGTTTCCTGCACTGCTGTGTACTCAGGTAGTGGCTCTATCCTTGGCTGAGGACCCAGACCTGAATCAAGATAGAAGGTTCTTGTTATCTATTCTTTTTTCTTCTTCTTTTTTTTTTTTTTTTTTTGGAGAAGGGATGTCTTCATGTTGTGTCACTGATATAACCAGGCAACTCCACTGCCTGATAATGCTAATGCCCCTGAACTCTCATCCTATCCCCTGAAAAGAGGTTGATGGACTGCAGGGGAAGGACAATGTACACCTGCAGTCCACTGGGTTCATGTTTCAGATGAGCATGATGGCACAACAACAGCAGTTTTTTTTTTTTTTTTTTTTCTTTTTTCTTCAAATAAAGCCACTGTAAGTTACAGAAAGATTGAGTGTTAAAGTTCTTTTGTCACCTGTAAAGCTCACTTGCCAATTTCCCTGTTTCGGTAGTAGATGGATGGCTATCATCAACTCGGGAGATACTACCATGAGAGTGGTATGTGATTACAAGCTCTGTAACAAGGCACATAATCATCACTCTCAGGCATGAAACTTTGACAAATTGTTAGAGTCCAGGATGAGACATTTATATTGTTACAAAGCTTACAGAACATCTCTGATATCTTTTTTCAGCAGTTATCAGCAACTGTAGGAAAGTAATTAGCTAGTTTTGGCACTTAATTTAGTTGCCAGTTCATATAAAACATAAGTAATACCATGATCAACCCTGTATAGTATGACGATTCCACGAGAGGAAACATGGCATCATTTTGCTTGTGCATGTACCTTATATATCCTACTGGCTGCATGGAAAAAACTGTGATATTATGGAACTTATCACTGTAAAGCATTTATTTTAGGTGAATAACCAAGGGGACGCATTCCTGCCTAATAACTATAGATTCATGAAATTCATGCAAGGTCACATGCTATAAAACTGCTTCAAAGAAACTTGGATTTTCATACAAAATCCATAATGTCTACCCTAATGAGCAGTTAGCTGTAATTTGCAAGTCATGTGCAGTCTCAGCATAAATAATGCTTTCCCATGTGGAGTGGATGTGGAGATGTTCCACTAAAACAACTGGACAAAATTCAGAGCAAAGCTTTATGAATTATTAATAATCCTGCAATTATAAATTAACTACCTCTCTTACAAGTCAGACAAAGTATTGCCTCCCTTGAATTATTTTACAGACACTTTTATGGCAAATTCTCAGACAAAGTTGCATCCATTGTGCCACCTCTCCATACATTCCCCTGTGCTACATGGGCATCTGGTAGCACCATGATTTGACTGTCACACTGCCATATTGTAGAACTTCTGCATATCAGAATTCCTTTATTCTCCAAACTACTTCTCTCTGGAACTTGATTCCCCAGATTTTTCCCCAAAACTTCAGCCTTCAGCAGTTTAAGTCAAACTGTTGCAGAGTTTTTATAAATGGAGGATACCTGTAATTTGGTGTATGATATTTTGTTTTGTTTGGTTTTTCCTTCCTCTGTTTGTCCTTTGTTTAGAAAAAAAAAAAAAAAAAAAAAGACAAGAACCAAGTAAATTGCAGGTTGAAGTTGCCCTTGCATTCAATCATCCTCCTTTCAGGGGATAGGAAGACTGGGAGGGCTTGTATAACTGGGCAGTAGTATCACCCCATTACACTGGTGTCACCTTGTGAAGTCATCCCTATCCAGAACCATGTAACCTTTTGATACTGCCAGACCAATTTTCAGTCAGCAATACTCACACTCCATGATGGATTTCACCATGGGTGTCTGGAAAGGGGGGCAAGGGGGGGCAGTTGCCCCACCTTAGAATTCCAAAGTGTGTCTGGAACTTTTCCGGACCTCACGTATATTTCCATTCCTTTGAGTTATAGCACATCAGCATATGAAGACTTTTCGCCTGCAATTTAAGTACATCTTGATACTATATTTTATAGTGAATTATATGTTCGGTCGGCACATATATGTATAATTTCTTTTATTTTGCCCCCCCTTACAAAAAATCCTGCAGATGCCCCTGGATTTCACAGTTCATCCAGTGTATCTGTGTCAACACGGGTGAGCACATTGGTGAACGCGCCACATGAAAGCATCTGTGTACCATCTTCATCATTGTCACATAGGTTCTTTTCATGTAACCTTTTGTTGTAACCAAACAGCTCTTAGCAATACTTACATTCCATAATGGATTCCTGCCGTACATCTAGTGTGTCTGCATCATCAATGAACTTGTCTTGTGAAAGCACCTGTGCGTGATTGTCATTATTTCATATAACCCTTTGATATATTCAGACCAGGTGATGACATAATTATGGAGGTATGCAAAATGTAGGAGGACTGCTTGATGTAACAGAATGGGTTAAGGTAAGCCTGTGCCCATGGTCAGACACGATGAAATGGCTGTTAATCCTTTGCCCAGAGTTAACACATAAAGAAAAAGAGAAAAAAAACTCACGCTCCATGATGGATTCCTCTAGTTCATCCGGTGTGTCTATGTCATCTGGCGTAAGCATATCAGTGAACTCATCATGTGAGAGCATCTGTGCGTCATCGTCGTCGTCGTCATCATTGTCATTGGTGTGTTGGCTGAGGGAGGAGAGGGAGTGTTGGTCGTCCTCCACTGCCACTGTCAGAAGCTCCTCTGTCACTGTCAAACGTTTCTTCCGGGTCACCTCCAAGCTTGACGGACGCTCTGTAGAAGAGATGCTCAAAAATAAGAAACTGGGAGTGAGATTCTTGAACATAACTGTATTTATGATCAAGGCCCTGTTATAACTGTGATATGTATTCCCAGGAAGGACAAAGAAAGGACAGTACAGTGTCTTCCCAT
Organism: Coenobita brevimanus; assembly: GCF_032717465.1. Taxonomy (NCBI): domain Eukaryota; kingdom Metazoa; phylum Arthropoda; class Malacostraca; order Decapoda; family Coenobitidae; genus Coenobita; species Coenobita brevimanus. Next base: position 64,688 of record NW_027643803.1, on the reverse strand, counting down.
GTCTCTTGTTCTTCCCAGAAAAAGAAATCTTGGTTATGAGAGATATTATCGTAGGTTAATATATATATTTTTTGAGGGAAGAACAAGAAAAGGGCAGTACAGAATCTCTCATATCTCTGGTTCTTCCTGTAAAATACATATAAGTTATAACAGGGAATCGATTGCAAATGTGTTTGAGAATCCCACCTTGGGATTGGATTCATAAATACACATAGCCCCGTATTCTCTTTGGTTAAGTAGGCCTAGATTTTATCTGTGTGTCTGATATAATGTACCATTGTATCTCTGTTTCTAATATACTGTTGATATATACAGTTAACTTTTGTGGTACATGGGGGGGACAATCATCCTGTCACTCAGTGTAGGGATGCCCTATGGTCTCTACACTGAGTGACAAGCCTAAAGGTTTCCTGTACCCTGGAAACCATTTACTACACTGGGTGGTAACCATATAACTGGGGCTTTTGGCAAGGTTAAGTATACCCCAGATTCCCCTATCAAAAATCACTTATCATGGCAAATGTTTTGGAGAGCCTCAGAGGACCCAATACCAGCCAAGGACCCCAACCAAATGGACAGGTTTCATGGCCATGTGGAATGTGAGAGGTGTGAATCAGGACAGCAAGAGGGCGGAAGTGGTGAATGTGTTCAAGAGTGCGAGATATGCCATGATGACACTGTGTGAAACAAAGATGAAAGGGTGTGCAGTGGAGGAGTGGGAGGGTGTAAAGTGTGTGAGGTCGGGCATGAATGGGCGAGGAAGATGCAAGGAAGGAGTTGCTTTGTTGATGAATGAGGTGTGGCAGAATGGAATGAGAGATTACAAATGTGTCACCTTGAGATGTATGTCATGTTCAAGTTTGAGAAGGTGAAAGTGGCTGCCACTCTGATTCTAGCATATGCACAGTGTGATGACAGGAGTGAGAGAGAGAAAGACAGGTTTTGGAATGAGCTGGATGAAGCAGTGGGAGAAATGCCTAGGAGCTAGAAAGTGATTGTAATGGGCAATATGAATGGAAGAGTAGGCACTGGTCCTGAGGATGACATAATGGGTTGTAATGGAGTACCAGGAGAAATTGATAACGGGAAGCAACTGAAGGATATATGTCAGGAAAGGAGGTCCTGCATTTGTAACTCGTATTTCAAACACAGAGATGCACATAAATATACATGGTATAGAGGGAATGGGGATCAAGTTGAATGAAGCCTGATTGATTATGTGCTTGTGGAGGTCGATGCTGGGAATGGTTGCTGATACGAAGGCAGTAAGAGGACGATGTGGTCTGTCAGATCATATGATTGTGGTATGCAAGATCAAGCTGAAAGGAGTGAGGTGGACCAGGAGAGAGAGGAGCAGTCAGGGAGAAATTCTGAAAGTCGAGAATCTGAGGATCAAAGAAATGGATGAATACAGGACCAAAGTAGGGGAGGAGTTAGAATCAGTATATTGGAATGAAATGGATCTGGACATCCTGTAGAATGCATATAGGGATTGCTTAGTTAGGAATGCTGAAGTGGTGTGTGGTGTGGCAAGAGTAACAACAAAGAAGAAAGGTACGGCATGGTGACGTGAAGAGATTAAGAGAGCGGTGAAGGAAAAGAGAACAAAGTGGCTGGAGTGGTTAAAGGACAGGGGTTCAATTGAAATAAGAACTGAATATATTGAGTGCAAGAAGCATGAAAAGAGACTAGTGAAGAGGAAAAGGAGATAAATGATGATCAAGGAAGAAAAATGAATGCAAATTCCTCTGAAAATAGGAAGTTATACTGGAAAGAGGTGCAGAAATGTAGAAGTGACAGTGGAAAGAAATGTGAAAGAGTGAAGGCCGTAAGTGGTAGATTTTTAACCCATGGGGATGAAGTAGGGACAAGATGGAGAGAATATTTTGAAAGCTTGGTGAATACATATAGAGAGAGCAGAGCCACTGTAAACATGATTGGGTTTGAGGATGCGCAGAGGAATGCAGTGATAGGAAACGTGACACTTGCACAGGTGAAGAATGCTGTGAAGTGGCTGAAACATGGGAAAGTAGTTGAGGTGTATGCAGAGATAATTAAGTGTAGTGGAGAGAGCAGAATGAAGTGCTTTTTGGAGATATGTAAGAAGGCATGGATGAGTGAAACTGTGCCAGCAGATTGGAAAAAGGCTATGATTGTACCCCGGTAGTTGAGCAAAGTGGGTACAAGGATTATTGTGGCATAAGTTTATTAAGTGTGGTAGGGAAGGTATTTGGAAGAATTATTATAGAGAAAGTAAGAAAGATATCAGAAGTCCTAGTGAGTGGTGAACAGGGTGGCTTTAGGAGTGCCAGAGAATGTGTGGATCAAATATTTGCTGTGAGACAAATAGTGGAGAAGGCTTGTGAGAAGGACTTTAAGGTGTTTATGGCATTCAAGGATCTGGAAAAAGCATACAGCAAAGTAGATAGAGAAGGATTGTGGAAGATTTTGCACATGTACGATGTAGTTGGGAAACTGCTAGGTGCCATCAAGAGTTTTTATGATAGCAAATGAAGCATGTGTAAGGGTAAATGGGCATCTAAGTGAATGGTTCATGATCGGTGTGGGTGTGTGACAAGGTTGTGTGATGTCCCCATGGTTGTTCAGTATATATATGGATGGGGTGATGAGAGAAGTAAAAACATGAGTAATGGAGAGAGGGATGGCATTGGTATTGAATGATGATGGATGGAATATCTCAAATTTGTTGTATGCTGATGATAGAGTACTACTTGCAAATACTGGACAAGAACTTAGTAGACTAGTGCAGAGTTTTGCAGATGCCTGTAACTGTCGTGCCTTGAAAGTAAATGTAGAAAAGAGTAAAGTGATGGTTATTGAGAAAGAAGGTGACTCCCAGTGTGATGTTACAGTGAATGGAGAAAGACTGCAATTGGTGAGAGAGTTCAAGTACCTGGGTACAGTGATAGAAAAGAGAGGAAAATGTGCAAAAAAAGTGGAAAGTCAAGTGACACAAGGAAGTAAAGAAGCTGGTGCTATTAAGACCTTGATAACAAACAGAGGCTTGAGTGTTGCAGCTGTGCGAGGCTAACATGAAGAAGTGTTCATGCCAACTTTAACATATGGATGTGAGAGTATGGTGTGGCATGAAAATGAAAAGTCAAGAGTGAGAGCGGTAGAGATGGGACTGCTGAGGATTGTATGTGGAGTACAGAGAGTGGATAGGATACAAAATAATGATTCGTGAACAATGTGGAGTGAGGAAGTCTGTGGACACCAGAGTCAGAGAGAGTGCACTGAGATGGTATGGTCATATGGAGAGAATGGATAACAATAGAGTGGTGCAAAAAGGTATATCTGAGCAAATTTGAAGAAGGGAGGAGGCGAGGTAGGCCAAGGAGAAGGTGGAGGGGTATGGTGGATGAGTGTGTGAGGAAGAAAGGTATGGAAGTCAGTGAGGCTAGGTAACTGACAGGAGATCAAGCTGGCTTGATGAATGTTGTGAGAAGAAGCTCATGATCAGGGATTTGGCACCCCTTTTTAACGTGATAGCATCCAGAGTGATTATATTGGATACGTTTATGTGAAACTACAGAGTGTGGTGAATGTTTTTAACGTATCAGATAGATCCAGGATTCTGGAGGCTTGAATGATGAGTGAATGGAAGCATGGACCATTGTACTGGGCAAATTTGGGCTGTCTAGACATTGCTGCTCCTCACCCTGCCCTAGGGTGGGAAAAGAGGTCCGGATGATACTGACTTTCAGTTATCTGCCATCACAATATACGGCTGAAGGCAGTATCTGGCGCTGCTGGCTCAGCTCTGTTAAAGCAATATCATTCATGGGAAAGTTTTTAGGATAGAGGGTCGACAGGGATAGTAACACAGTATCCTGCTCGACGCTGAATGTCGAGCCGATGGAGGGTATTATGCAATATCTGGTGTTTCACTTTATTTGGCATAGGGCTTGGCTGAATTATGCGGGATAATTGAAAGTTTACTGTACACATTTACAGTCACACTCTTCAGCCAGTCATCTGGAACAACACACTGATATATAATTGAGTTTTTCAAATCAGCAACTAAACCCACTCATATATATCTCCTGAGGCCTTCAGCTTTTCAGCAGTAAATCCAGAAACACCCACCACCTTCCCCAACTGCATATTGCCTATCGCTCTGCTCCCAGTATCAGCATCAATCAAAGTTCAAGGGCCAAACTTTGGATCTGCTGACTCTAAACTTTCCCTGTTCCAGTCAGACTCCTCATTCAGCAAACAGTTATAATGCTCTCTCCAGGGATCTTTAATATCTTCACTGTCTACCATTACCATTTTTTCATCATTCTTCATATACTGCTTACCTATGATATCCCTGTTTTCCCTTTTTGTCTGATTTTCTACCTTAAATACCACGTTCTTCCTTTTCAGATGAATAATGTTGGCAGTGATGATGATGATGATGATGATGATGATGGTCCTTTATGTATTATAAGTTGATGATGATGATGGTGGTGGTGGATCCTTGATGCTTCCTAAGTTTATAGTGATGATGATGACAATGAGAGTGATGATGTTGATGAAGATTCTTTACATATCCTAAGTTGATGATGAGAATAATGATGATCCTTTACCTTTCCTAAGGGTGACCTGGCCGGTTGGGGGTGAGACAACAGCGGTGTAGAGAGAATAATCGTCCTCTGTAGGGGTGACAGGTGGCTGTGAGGTTTCTTCCCTCTCTGCAAGTCGCACTCCCCCACACTCCTCACTGCCAGGCTCCACCAGGTATCGGAGGGTTGTCGGGGAGCTTGGGAAGTCCACTGGGGGTTGACAGGAAGGGAAATTGACAGATAGACTGATGCTTTAGTTTACTGGATGAATAAGTAGATTAGACAGATTGGTAGTTAGAATTATAGACTGTTTTTTACAATTGACTTATATGATCACATGCTTTTATGTCTGTAACATTTAGCACATTTTTTTCATTGGTGTTTTTCACTGCTACATTGCCCATTTTTCTCATTATACCTGTATGTTCATTTCCTCACTTATATGATTGCTAGAACACTAAATTCATTAAAAAATCATTTATTATACAATCCATCCACCCATCCATCATCCAATCCTACATTGCCCCTTGAGGAGTGTAGGAGCCCGGGGCTAGGCAGTTGGTTCTGACATTTAAGATGAGAGTGACCAGCCTCACTCATCCCTGAATGGCACTACATGAGCAATCAACCCCAACCACCCCCTGGATATAAACCTTCACCGCTCAACCCCAATCACCCCTTGGATATAAACCTTCACCGGCTCAATCTGATTGGAGTGCAATAATTACCCACAAAACCACCAGGAGCCAAAATTTGGTTATATGGTTACCACCCAGTGTAGTAAATGATTTCCTGGTGTACAGGAAACCATCTGGCTTGTCACTCAGTGTAGAGTCACCCACAGGCAGAAGGAAGAGGAAAGAATGAAGGAAAGAAAGACAGAAGAAGGAGTGTAAAGTTACCCATAGGCAGAAAGACAAGGAAAGAATGAAGGAATGGAAGACAGAAGAGGATGGAAGGAAAGAAGGATGGAGGAAAGGAAAGGGCAGACACCCAACAGCAGCACTACACTGAGTGAGTGGATGGTGAGCATTCCCACCCACTTTCAAAGATGCATCCCATTCATATAATGATGGCATGCTGTTGATAAATAAGTAGACATTTTGTTGACCACAATAACATTCCTCTGTAGGCATAAATTTATAAAACTGCATTTTTCTTTTCTCCATCCAGTTGACACTACATCAAACTCAGTCTGTAACTTGCTTAACATCATACATGTACCATGTCCACTAACAATTACAGAATATATAGAAGAGTATGTATAATGCATGAATATTATAACCTCTTTCATGTTGTCTCTATATCAGAAAGGGTGTACTTAGGGTGTGTGTGAAGTTGAAGGGTGTATTATTATTATTTTTATTATTATTATTATTATTATTATTATTATTATTCTGTGGTAGGTGGGGGCACTCACCATCCACTCATTCAGTGTAATGCTGCTCGCAGGTGCCAGCCCTTTCCTCTCCTCCTTCCTTCTTTCCATCCTTCCTCTTCTGTCCTTCTTTCTTTCCTCTTCCTTCGGTCTGCGGGTGACTCTACATTGAGTGACAAGCCAAATGATTTCCTGTACACCAGGAAGCCAAATGCTGCACTTGGTGGTAACTATATAACCAGATTATGGCGCCTGTGGTTTAGTTGGTAATTAAGGCGCTCCAATCAGATTGAGCCGATGGAAATTTATATCCAAGGGATGGTTGGGGTTTATTGCTCATGTAATGCCACTCAGGGATGAGTGCGACCAGTCACACTCATCATCAATGTCAGGACCAACCTGCCTTGCCCCGGGCTCCTACTCTCCTCGTGGGGCAACACAGGATTAGATGATGGATGGATGGATGGATGGATGGATGGATTATTATTATTATTGTTATTATTACATGATTGGATGATGGATGGATGGATGAATTATTATTATTATTATTATCATCATCATGATAGAGAAGTTAGAAGGAGAGTGGAAGATAAAAATGGTAGATTGATGGTGGAGAGGGGAGAAAAAGTGAGTAGACGGAGAGAACACTTTAAGGAACTGTTAAACATAGAGAATGAAAGTAATGTGAGTATAAGTGGCTTGGGAGTGGCTGGGAGCAGGAGGTAGGTGAGAAGGGAGGAAGAGATCAGTAGGATGGAAGTAGTGGAAGCAATGAAGTAAGTAAAAATGGGGAAAGCTCTAGGAATTGATGAGGTGTGTGGTGAAATGTTAAAGCATGGGGAAGAGATAGTAGTGAAATGGATATGGAAGATGTGAAGATTGGCTTGGTAGGAAGATAGAATCCTAGAGGATTGTAAGTCAAGTATAATTTTTTCCCTGTACAAAGGAAAAGGTGAAAAAGAAGTGTGTATCAATCATAGGGGTATTTGTGTAATAGGAACAGTATATGGTAGGATGCTTACTGACAGAGTTAGAGAAATAACAAAGGAATAAGTTGGAGAAGAAGAGGGAGATTTTAGGAAGGGAAGAGGTTGTGTAAATCAGGTACTCATCCTTAGGTCTTTAGTGGAAAAGTTTCTAGAGAAGGGAAAGAAGTTGTATGCAGCCTTCATGGATTTGGAGAAGGTATATGACAGAATGGATAAACATAGCATGTGGAAAATATTAAAAATATACAGTAAAAGTCCTGCAATCTGAATGACAGGGGACTGAGGGTCTTTTGAACACCTTTTTTTTTTTGAGAGAGAGAGAGAGACCTCAGAAAACAATAGAAATATGTACATGATCATTAAATAAACACTTAACATAATATGGGTCATTGTTTTACTCGCTGGCAATGCATAAAGGTGTAGCTGAATAGTTGCAGGCAGTTATTCCAAGTCCAAGAGCAAGTCCAAGCCAGATAAATCCTTTGATAAAGCCCAGACAAAGCCCAGAGAAACAATCGTCTTGATAACTTAGTTTTCACTCAGTTCACTAAACAGTAACTTACTGTAATTCACTTAATTTTCACTTAATACACTTATATTTATTACTGCATTTAAAATTATCTGCCAGCTCAAAAAATTTGGAGTATTGGGATATTCAGATTATTGGTGGTTGGATTAAAGGACTTTTACTTAATAGAGTAGATGGGAAGCTGCTGAATGCTGTGAAGAATATGTATGAGGGTGCTAAGGCTGCAGTGCGTGTGGATGGTGAACTGAGTGAATTTTTCTATCTGAATGTTGGATTCAAACAGGGATGTGTCATGACTCCATCATTGTTCAATCTGTATATGCATAGGATTATAAAAGAGATGCAAGGTAGAGCAGTGAATACTGGTGCAGCCCTAATGAGAGAGAGCAGCATTTGGAAACTTCCTGTTCTGTTGTTTGCAGATAATACCGGTACTGTATTGTTAAGAAAAGACAAAGGGGAACTGCAAGGCTTGGTGAAAGAGTTTGGGAAAGAATATAAGAAATGGAATCTAAAGGTGAACATAGGGAAAAGTAAAGTTATGGTCTTGGAGAGAAATGAAGTCACTGAATGGTCTGTGAGGTTGGATGATGTGGAAATGGAAAATGTGAGTCTGTTTAAGTACAGTACTTGGGTAGTGTGATGAGTAACGGTGGAAGTTTGGAGGATGAAGTGCTTCAAAGGGTACAACAGGGAAGAAAGGTTGCTGGTGCTTTGAAAACGGTGATAAAAAATAGAGAAGTGAGCATGGAAGTAAAAAAGCCGCTCCATGAGAGTATTGTGAAACCTGCTGTAACATATGGAAGCAAAGCTTGTGCCTTGTTGGAAGGACAAGTCAAGTGTGACAGCAGTGGAAATGAGTTATCTGAGAGGAGCATGTGGAGTTACATGGAGAGACAGACAAATGAGGAAGTGAAGAAGCATTGTGGTGTGGATGTGTATGTGACAGAAAGGATTAGGAGAAATACACTGGCCATGTGGAAACAATGGAGAGTGAGAGACTAATGAGGAGAGTGTATGTGAGTGAGGTGGAGGAGGGGAGAGGGAGGAGGAGGCCAAGAATGAGATGGAGGGATGGAATAGAGAGGTATGTGAGAGGGGTGTGTGAGCTGAGGGGAGGGCAGTGAAATGGCAAGGGACAGGGTGATGTGGAAGTGATTTGTTCGTGGCTACCCTTTACAGGATCAAGGCGACTGGGAGTTGATAGATAGGTAGACAGATTATTATTAGTAGTAGTAGTAGTATTAGGATTAGTATCAGTATTGTTATTACTATTATTACATGGAACTGAGGGTCTTTTTATTGTTTTTTTTAGGACTATTAAGAGGGGCCTTTGAAAACATTTCAAATATGTACATGATCTTTAAATAAACACATAAATGATATGAATTATTGTTTTACTCACTGGAAATGCATAGAAGTGTTGATGAATAGAAGAAGGCACGTATATCCAAGTCCACGGGCAAGTCCAAACCAGATAAATCCTTAGATATAGCCCAGAAGAATTGGAAAAACACCAGAAAAAATAGAAAATTTTTGCCTTGGCAAATTCTGAATACTGGAATTTTCGGATTATTGGTGGTCGGATTGGAGGACTTTTACTGTATTATTAATATTACTATTCTATCTATCCATCTATCTATCTATTGCCTGATGGCTCAATCCCATAAGGGGTGACCACAAACAAATGGCCTCCATGTCGCCCAGTTCCCCGCCATTTCACTGCCCTCCTCCTAGCTCAAAACCTCCTCTCTCATATACCTCTCCACTCCATCCCTCCATCTCATCCTCAGCTGCCCCCTCCCTCTCTCCCTCTCCCCTTCACTCACATACACTTTCCTCATCAGTCTCTCACTCTCCATCCTCTCCACATGGCCAAACCACCCCAGTGTATTTCTCCTAACGCTCTCTATCACATCCACATCCACACCACAGTGCTCTTTTACTTTCTTATTTGTCAGACTGTCTCTCCATGTAACCTCACATGCTCCTCTCAAATAACTCATTTCCATTGCCATCACTCATGACTTGTGTCCTTCCAACAAGGTCCAAGCTTCACTTCCATATGTTAGAGTTGGCATCACAATACACTACTATCATGCAGGCATTTTTTTTAAATATCATGCTCAGTTCCCTATTTCTTATCGCTGCTTTCAAAGAACCAGCAACCTCTCTTCCTTGCTGCACCTTTTCAAGCACTTCATCCTCCAGACTCGCACCCTTACTCATCACACTACCCAAGTACTCGTGCTTAAATGCACTCACATTTTCCATTTCCTCGTCATCCTACCTCACTGTACATTCACTGACTTCATTCCTCTTGAAGACCATAAATTTATTCTTTCCTACATTATTATTATGGAGAATGTGAGTACATTCAAGTACTTGGGTAGTGTGACGAGTAAGAATGGAACTTTGGGGGATGAAGTATGTGAAAGGGTACAGCAGGGAAGGAAGGTTGTTGGTTCACTGAAAGCAATGATGAGAAATAGGGAGGTGAGTATGGAAGTTAAGAAGTCACTGCATGATAGTATTGTGATCCCTACCCTGATGTATGGAAGTGAGGTGTGGACCTTGCAAGAGGGAAACAAGTCAAGAGTGAGAGCAGTGGAAATGAGTTACTTGAGAGGAGCATGTGGAGTGACATGGAGGGACAGGTTGACGAATGAAAAAATGAAGGAACGTTGTGGGGTGGATGTGGATGTGGTTGAGAAGATTAGGAGATATACACTGAGGTGGTTTGGACATGTGGAGAGAATGGAGAGTGAAAGACTGACTAAGAGAGTGTATGTAGGTGAGGTGGAGGGAAGGAGAGGGAGGGGTAGACTGAGGATGAGGTGGAGGGATGGAGTTGAGAGGTACCAGTATATGAGGGAGGGGGGGGTGAGTTGGGGGGAGGGTAGTCAAATGGTGGGTGACAGAACGACTTGGAGGCGTTTTGTCTGCGGCCACCCTTTGCGGAATTAGGGCGTCGGGCTATAGATAGATAGATGATATGGGAGGAAATATTGTACTGAACAGCAGAATTATTATGACTCCTATGCCCACAAACGTCAGCTGTGTTTACAGCCACAGCCCTTGCATCTACTTCTTCCCCATCTGACCACTGTCACTCCATCCCTCACTCACCACTCAGCTGTTTTGCAGAAAATAAAATAAATATGTAGGAATTGCAGGCACAGTAATTTTGTCTGGCAAAACAAACATTTATTCCTGTCAACTAGATTTCTCTTCTTTGCCAGAGCAAATGCAATGACGAGTGAGTGCCCTGGGACACCACTTATCCCCCAGCCTCAAAGAGACCCATGATGATGGCTCAACAGGACCTGGTACTCAATAATTTTAGTTACACCTGTTTGGTTAGTGTGTTACATCTACTCAACCTCTGATCACTCTTTCAGTTATACTCATAGGTGATATGGTGATGGAAAGTAGTCAGATAAGGCATTAAAGGAGGTCTAGGGATCAGTCTAAGGTTCTATCTATTTATCTATAGCCCGACACCCAAATCCCGCAAAAGGGTGGCCGCAGACAAAACGCCTCCAAGTCGCTCTGTCACCCACCATTTGACTACCCTCCCCCCAACTCACTCTCCCCTCCTTCATATACCTCTCAACTCCATCCCTCCACCTCATCCTTGGTCTACCCCTCCCTCACCCTCCCTCCACCTCACCTACATACACCCTCTTAGTCAGTCTTTCATTCTCCATTCTCTCCACATGTCTAAGGTTGCTGTTGTTACTTTTACAGAGGGGGAAGGGTGTGGGTTCCACCTGGCCTCAAACATAGCCTTATTAAACCCATGTTTTAATTGTCCCGGTATCCCATTAATCATTATCCGATCCACTTTCCATAATTTAACCCCATCGGATAATGGTGGTGTGCTGTACTGGCATTATTCTTAGGCATCAGAGTATTGAATCACCCTGTAGAAACTTGAAGCCTGCTTTTAAATGCAGAACTTGGGGAGGCAAGAGGGAGGGTTGTACCTTACCTGTCTGGTTCACAGATCACTGTCTCTGTCTGTCTGTACCTCATAAATGTTCATTTAAAAAAAAGATCAGTATTACTGTCAGGAACTGTGCATTACTTGTCTCTGGTCAACAGATTTCTCTGTTAGGCAAGGTGTACTGCGGGTGTGTGATGCTGAGGACAGGAATGAGAATTGCAGATGGATGCTGCAGATGATAAGATGTAAAGTTTTGCAAATGGCTGTACACAACCTGTCTGGGAATACATTACCTGTCTCTAACTGTACCTTACCTGTCTCTGGCTCATAGATCTCTGTGTCAGGTAGGGTGTACTCTGGATGTGTGAGGTTGAGAGGTGTGCCCCTGTGTGCGATGGGGGCCTCCGCTCCACTGAGGGCAAACATCTCCTCCTCCTCCTCAATCGCAGCGCCCACCAGGCGCCCATTCTGCTTGAACACAGCATTAATGTCTGCAGTTCACTGAGATGGTTAACCATGTTGAAAATATGGAGAATGACAGACTGACCAGGAAAGGGAATGTCAGTGAGGCAGAGGGTAGGGGGAGTGGGAGACCATGCATGAGATGAAGGAATGGGGTGGAAAGGTATATGAGAGAGGGGATATGAGCTGGAGAAAGAGAGAGCAGCCTCTTGGCAGAGGACAGGGTGACATGGAGATGATTCGTTTGTGATTATGTTTTCCATGATTAAGGTGTCTTGCTATAGGCAGATTGATGGTGAATTGTTTAGCAATGAAGATAGTATTAGCATTAGAATAATTTAAAAGAAAGAAAAAACCTGTCTGACACTATACTGCTTTACTGTACACAACAAGTTCAAGTGTTGTATAAGAAACTTTAATTTCTTACTCCTTTTAATTTTTTACTCTTTATTTTGAATATTTACCAGGAGCAGACTGTAGCACCAGTTGAACAGGGCGACACTTCTGAGGTGGAGGGCAAGCTTGTGCCAGGGAGAGCTGGAGCCCTCATTTCACCAGCCCTCAGGAATTGATCCTTACCATCACCCTTTGCTGAACATTTTCAGTGCTTTCATTTACACAAAGAGTAGGCCAGCATATTCTCTTAATACCTGTACCTTCAACTGTCTACACCACACTATATGCACGTAAAATATCACACCTCCTATTTCCATTCCCTTTACCAATGGCCACTACATTAACATCAGCAAACGAGGTGATATCTCGGATTGCCACCACCGGCAAGGTAGGGCTGGCAGCACAGGGTCCTCCTGGTTGCCATGAAGCGACTGTACCAGCAGCAACTGTTGCAAATTCTGTTCTTGCTTGTCAGTGGAGAAGAGCAGGTGCAGCCTTATTCTTCGCCAGTGTCCGTGCTTTCGGTACCAATTAGAATTCAGTTCATTTTTTCCTACAGTCCATATCCTCTCTAGCCTTGTTCCTCACAGAACCCCAAATTTCTCCCTCTACCGAATTTCCCCATTTTGTTTTCCTGGTTACCATCTCCTCACAAACTTCTGTAACAAGGGCGGCACCTGTTGTTATACCAAATCTGAATATGCAGTTGACACTGTTTTAAACTTCACCTCAACTAATTTTGATTACTCACTGTATAAACTAAATTATCTAAATATTACCAAATGTGTCTGTGTAGTCTATCACTCCCCCAGTGCTTCTTCATAACCCAGTGTATTTGACTCCATATCCACACAGCTGAGTAACTTTAACTTTGTCCTTAGCACCAAGATTACCATTTTGGGTGATTTTAACGTACTTAATGTTGAATGGTTATTGCGTTCTGCCAGGATTGACGATGCTGGTCTAGAGTGCGAGCCGTTTGCAGAATCATTTAATCTCACACAGTTGGTAAAGCAACTAACCAGAATACCAGATAATCCTGGCCATAATGCCCATCTCTTGGATCTGTTCCAGACAAATAATCCAGATCAATACAGGATAGAAGTACTGTCACCACTTGGATCCTCTGACCACAGTCTCATCAAAGCCTCATTAGTCAGCCCCCCCAGACCTCCCTATTCTGAACCTGTCAAGGTGACCCAATGGCACATTGATTATCTTGCTGACATTCCATGGCAGGCTATCTTCTCTAGTGATGTCAATTCTGTCCAGTCCCACATTAATGACTTAATACTGCCTGGTATAGATTTATTCATACCAGGTCAACAGTTAAGTAAAAGATCAAACTCTCCAAAATGGTTTGATAACAACTGTGCCAGAGCAATGGCCCAAAAGTCATTAGCATTTTTTTTTTTTTTTTTTTTTTTTTTACGTGTCCGACTCTGAGCAGAGGTTCAGGGCCTATTTCTTGGGGGCAGTGGCCTATCCCAAGGCCCAGTAGTCCTCCTACATCTCCACATGTCACCACTTTGGCGCTAACACCCACTGTCCATACTGAATACATATTAGGACCGTCTCATACAAGACTGGTGTACTGGTATTAGTGGGGGTACTTTTATGACATGTCGGCAAGTCATCTGGTAGATCAGGAAAGTCTGCTTTTTAGGACATTCAAATCCTTAAACTGTTCCCTGCCCCAGCCGGGATTCAATCCTGGGTCCATCAGGACTGCAAGCCGCCTCTCTACCGATTCAGCCACCGCATATAACTCTTACGTGTACGAAAAGTGTTAAGGATATGTATGATAAAAATGGTTTAATATATGGGACAGTACAAGTCTGACTCATTCCTGTGAAGATACAATTAGGTAAGAACACACACACACACACACACACACACACACACACACACACAATGTATACATTATCATTACCTCAGTGCAGTCTGTATCACTAAAGTCTTACCTGCATGGGGAACCTGAGAGGGTCTCGAACAGACTGCTGGTAGGAGTAAATAGGAGGTGGGATGGATGTGTGATCTGAGAGGGGAGACTGGTTGGCAAGGGTACCACTGCTGCTGCTGCCACCTTCAGACAAGTCCATGCTCTCTTCACTGCCTGGCTCTCCTGCACTCTCACCCTCCCACCTGAAGAAACGTGAAGCTGTAAGAGTTACTCCCCTCTTTGGAGTGTAGGGATTCAAGACCATGTTATCATAGTCCAAAATATTTAGAGACAGGAGAGAGTAAATGGTAATAGTCAATCCCATGTTGCCCCCTTTAGAATGTATGGGTCTGAGTCTTGGCTACCTTTTTGTATTGTATGATACTGATTACAAAGACATCGACACGCTTGCATTCATTGGCTTCGGTCGCCTAATGACAACTCTAGACACTACTTGATCTCATGCAGCCACTTTGTTGTATGCTTTTTCCAGATCCATGAAAGCCATAAACACCTTATGGTCCTTCTCACAAGTTTTCTTTGTTATCTGTCTCACTGCAAATATTTTATCCACACATCCTCTGGCACTCCTAAAGCCACCCTGTTTATCACTTACTAGGACTTCTGATTTCTCTCTTACTTTCTCTGTAATAATTCTTCCATACACCTTCCCTACCACACTCAGTGAACTTATGCCATGATAATTCATGCACTCACTTCACTCACTGTTATTTTTTTACAGGGGTACAATCACAGCCATTTTCCACTCTGCAGGGACAGTTTCACTCATCCATGCCTTCTTATATATCTCCAACAAGCATTTAATTCCTCTCTCACCACTACACTTAATCATCTCTGCATACACGTCATCAACCCCAGCTGCTTTCCCATTTTTCAGCCGCTTCACAGCACTCTTCACCTGTGTGAGTGTCACGTCTCCTGGCACTGCATTCCTTCTCTGCACACCCCTAAAACCAATCATGTTCACAGCCACTCTGCTCCCTCTATTCCCATTTATCAGGCTTTCAAAATATTCTTTCCATCTGGTCCTTGCTTCATCCCCATGGGTTAATAATCTACCACCTACATCCTTCACACCATCACATTGTCTTTCTTTTTTTCACTTCTACATTCCTGCATCGTTCCAGAAGGAGAGTTAATGAGACAAAAAGCCTTTGACTCCACCTTGTTGAGAAGAGTGTATGTGAGGAGCCTCCCCACACAAGAGAGTTATACTCTACACAGGGGCAAATAAAACATTGTGTGTGTGTGTGTGTGTGTGTGTGTGTGTGTGTGTGTGTGTGTGTGTGTGTGTGTGTAATACTCACACGTGTGGCCGCTACTCACGTGTCGTTCATCTTCACCTAGAAAGAAAAAAAAGAACAGGTTAGAGATAACTCTCTAAGTACAGACTCATTATGGGATCTGGCTATAGATAGATGGATAGACAATTTTTTGTTGTTTCCTTTTTGTCATTTTTTTGCTTACCTTTTGGGGTTCTCTTTTTATCAACTTTATTTTGCCATTTCCATTTTTCTTGTCTGTCTATTTTGTTTAATTTTCTCTATAAAGGCTCCAACATGCTTGCATGAGACAGACTTAGTCACTTAATTACGGCTGTCTGTGCTGCTCAGTCCCTGGCAGCCTCCCTATTCAGTCCTTTATCCCAGAGGTCACACTCTATGACCTCATCCCAGGTCTTTTTTTGGTCTGCCTTTCACAACCCTATCCCCATCGTTCATACTTGTCACTTTCTACACCCAGCTGTCATCCCCCATCCTCTCCAGATACCCAGACCATCTCAGTATACCCCTCCTCACCACAACACCAATACACCTTTTATGTTTTCTATTTATTTCGTATCATATATTTTTTTCTCAATTTTCTTCATTTGTCTTATAATAATTTAGCATTGGTTAAGAAGAGGTACATGATTGGATAATAAGGTGAAGGTCTTAGTGTTTTCTTGGTGGTAGGTAGGGGCACCCATCATCCACTCACTCATTGCAGGGATGCCTTATGGTCTCTAAACTGAGTGACAAGCCAAATGGTTTCATGTTCCGAGGAAACCATTTACTGCACTGGGTGGTAACCATATAATCAGGATTTTTGGCCAGGTTAAATGTCCTTCAGATTCCCCTATCTAAAATCACTTAATCATGGCAAATGTTTCAGAGAGCCTTAGTGGGCCCAATACCTGCCCAGGACCCCAACCAAATGAGTAGATTCGCGTGGCCATGTGGAATGTGAGAGGTGTGAATGAGGAGAGCAAGAGGGTGGAAGTGGCGAATGTGTTCAGGAGTGCAAGATATTCCTTGATGGCACTGTGTGAAACAAAAATGAAAGGATGTGAGCTGGAGGAGTGGGAGGGTGTGAAATAAGTAAGATCGGGCATGAATGGGTAAGGAAGATGCAGGGAAGGAGTTGCTTTTTTGATGAATGAAATGTGGCAGAACTGAATAAGAGATTACAAATGTGTCAGCTGGAGATCTATGTATGTCAACTTCAAGTTTCAGTAGGTGAAAGTGGCAGTAATTGTAGCTTATGCACCGTGTGATGACGAGTGAGAGAGAGAAAGACAGGTTTTGGGATGAGCTGGATGAAGCAATGGGAGAAATGCCCAGGAGCTATAAAGTGATTGTAACGGGCGATATGAATAGATGGAACGGGGATCATGTTGAAAAGAGCATGATTGATTGCGTGCTCGTGGAGAGGTCGATGATGGGAATGGTTGATGATACGAGGGCAGCGAGAGGACGATGTGGAGTTTCTGTCAGATCATAATGACAGTGGTGTGCAAGATCAAGCTGAAACAAGTGAGGTGGACCAGGTGAGAGAGGAGCAGTCAGGGAGAAAGACTGAATGTCAAGACGCTGAGGATCAAAGAAATGGCAGATGAATACAGGACCAAAGTAGGGGAGGAGTTAGAATAAGTGAATTGGAATGAAATGGATCTAGACAGCTTGTGGAATGCATATAGGGATTGCATTGTTAGGAATGCAAGGATCTAGACAGCTTGTGGAATGCACATAGGGATTGCATAGTTAGGAATGCAAAAGCAGTGTGTGGTGTGGCAAGGGTAACAAACAAACAAGAAAGGTATGGCGTGGTGGTTTGAAAAGGTTAAGAGAGCAGTGGAGGAAAAGAGGAAGAAGTGGCTAGAGAGGTTACAGAACAGGAGTCCAGTTGAAATAAGAACTGAATGTACTGAGAGAAGAAGCACATAAAGAGACTAGTGAAGAGGAAAAAGAAGGTAAATGATGATCTAAGAAGAAAAATGAATGAAAATTACTCTGAAAATAGGAAGTTATTCTGGAAAGAGGTGCAGAAATGTAGAAGTGACAGCGGAAAGAAATGTGAAAGTGTGAAGGACGTAAGTGGTATATTATTGACCCACTGGGATGAAGTAAGGACCAGGAGGGAAGAGTATTTGGTAAGTCTGATGAATGTGAATGGAGAGAGCAAAGCGACAATTAACATGACTGATTCTGGGGGTGTACAGAGAAGGAATGCAGTGCCAGGAAACGTGGCACTTGCAAAGGTGAAGAACGCTGTGAAGTGGCTGAAAAATGGGAAAGCAGTTGATGAGGTGTATACAGAGATGAAAAAGTGTAGTGAAGAGAGCAGAATGAAGTGCTTGTTGGGGATATGTAAGAAGGCATGGATGAGTGAAACTGCGCCAGCAGAGTGGAAAAAAGCAGTTATTGTACCCCTGTACAAAAGTGAAGGTGAGTGAAGTGAGTGCAAGAATTTTTGTGGCATAAGTTATTGAGTGTCGTAGGGGAGGTATATGGAAGAATTATTGTAGAGAAAGTAAGAGAGAGTTTGTGGCATAAGTTATTGAGTGTCGTAGGGGAGGTATATGGAAGAATTATTGTAGAGAAAGTAAGAGAGAGTTGTCAGAAGTCCTAGTGAGTGATGAACAGGGTGGCTTTAGGAGTGGCAGAGGATGTGTGGATCAAATATTTTCAGTGAGACAGATAGTGGAGAAGGCTTGTGAGAAGGACTATAAGGTGTTTATGGCATTTATGGATCTGGAAAAAGCATTCAACAAAGAAGACAGAGAAGGACTGTGAAAGGTTTTGCGCATGTGCGGTGTAGATGGTAAGCTGCTAGGTGCCGTCACGAGTTTTAATGAAGGTAGTGAAGCATGTGTAAGGGTAAATGGGCATCGAAGTGGATGGTTCACAGTCGGTGTGGGCATGCAACAAGGTTGTGTGATGTCCCCATGATTGTTAAATATATATATGGATGAGGTGATGAGAGAAGTAAAAACACGAGTAATGGAAAGAGGGACTGTGGTGGTAATGAATGGTGATGGATGGAATATCTCAAATTTGTTGTATGCTGATGATGCAGTGCTACTTCCAAACCCCGTCCAAGAGCTTGGTAGTCTAATTCAGAATTGTGCTGATGTCTGTGAGTGTCATGCCTTGAGGGTAAATGTAAAAAGGAGTAAAGTGATAGTCTCCCAGTGTGATGTTACAGTGAATGGAGAGAGACTGGAATTGGTGAGAGAGTTCAAATACCTGGGTACAGTGATAGAAAAGAAAGGAAAATCTGCTGAATTGGAAAGTAGTGGGACACAAGGAAGGAAAGTAGCTGGTGCAATGAAGGCCTTGACGTGAAACAGAGGCTTGAGTGCTGCAGCTGAGTGATGCATACATGAAGGAGTGTTAGTACCAACTTTAACATATGGATGTGAGAGTACGGTGTGGCATGAAAATGAAAAGTCAAGAGTGAGAGCAGTAGAGATGTGACTGCTGAGGAATGTATGTGGAGTAAAGAGACTGGACAGGATATGAAATAATGTGATTCATGAAAGGTGCGGAGTGAGGAAGTCTGTGGACACCAGAATCGAAGAGAGTGTACCGAGATGGTATGGTCATCTGGAAAGAATGGATAACCACAGGGTGGTGAAAAAGATATATCTGAGCAAATTTGAAGAAAGGAGGAGGCGAGGTAGGCCAAGGAGAAGGTGGAGGGATATGGTGGATGAGTGTGTGAGGAAGAGAGGTATGGAAGTCAGTGAGGCTAGGGAACTGACAAGAGACTGAGCTGGCTAGATGAATGTTGTGAGAAGTGCATGATCAGGGATTTGACACCCCTTTTTAATGTGACAGCGTCTGGATTGACTCTTTGGATACGTTTATGTGAAGCTACAGAATGTGTTGAATGGTTTTGGCGTGTCAGATAGAGCCAGAATTCCAGAGGCTTGAACAATGAGTGAATGGAAGCGTGGCCCGTTGGGTTGGGCAAATGTAGGTTCTCTGAACGTTGTTACTCCTCATCCTGCCCCAGGGTTGGAAAGGGGGTCCAAATGATGATGATGATGATGATGATGACGATTGTTATTACTGTTATTATAATATCCCTACACGACCCCTCACCAACCACTCACTCAATGTAGTGCTGCTTTGGTGTCTGCACTTTCCTCTCTTCCTTCTTTCTTCTTCTTTCATTATTTCCTTCATTCTTTCCTCTTCCTTCTCCCTATAGGTGACTCTGCACTGAGTGACAAGCCAAATGGTTTTCTTTACACCTGGAAACCATTTACTATGCTGGGTGGTAACCATATAACCAAATTATGGCACCTGGTGGTTTAGTGGGTAATTAAGGTGCTCCAATCAGATTGAGCCGGTGCATGTTTATATTCAAGGAATGATTAGGGTTTATTGTTGGGGTTTATTGCCACTCAAGGATGTGAGGCTGGCCACTCTCATCTTAAATGCCAGGACCAGCTTGCCTAGCCCCTGGCTCCTACATTTCTCGTGGGGTGACATTGGATTGGTTGATGGATGAATGGATGGATTGTTATTATAAAATTTTATTTTTGTTACTATTTCTGCTACTATTACTACTGCTAATATTTTTTTTCACTTAAGATCACCTCTATCCATATTTTATATTATAGTGTGAAGATCAGTACCAATCTTCATAATACAAGGCCCCATTTGGAGTTGTAATGTGAAGTACCGGTACTACTGCTACTACTGCTGTTACTATTACTACTACTACTACTACTATACAACAATTGTTATTGGCACCATAACAATTTTCATACTACAGACGAATCTCATATATGATAATACAGTACATGAGAGAGAGAGAGAGAGAGAGAGAGAGAGAGAGAGAGAGAGAGCACAAAAACCAAACACAAAACAGCCAACGAGAACTACAACACTGGAAAAAAAAGAAAAAAAAGAAAAAGGAACTCGAGAGCATAAAAACATGTATGCCTTCAACAGAATACCTTGGGCAATTCTGTGCTGTCTGGACATTGCTACACCTCACCCTGCCCTTGGGTGGGAAAGGAGGTCCGGATGATGATGATGAGGAGGAGGAGGAGGAGGAGGAGAGACACGACGACGACGACGACGACGAGGAAGATGAGTGAAGTTTAAAATATAAGGAGTCGATCACGCATACACAAATAGGGCTCAGAAAACCATATAAACACAACCCTCTACTCCCATCTGATTCTGTGACCTACGTCTTGGCTTCAGTCTTTCTCTCCCTATTTCACTCTCTCGTAAAAGTCTTGGTCCCTGTCGAAACGCCTAAATTTACTGCATTGTCAAAGTGGTTTATGCGTTCGTTCGTTGACGATTTCCTCCCCTATAGGGAGGGCCGGGCCTTACATTAGCCCAGTCACTGGATTTTTGACTGGATTTCTTAGTTGGTTGTGTTGGCTGTATTTGAGGGGGAAGAAACCACCGTGGTGGTTTTGTATGGTCTTTTTTTTTTTTTTTTTTTAAATATTAAATAATATAGCTCACAGGTGCATCATATGCCTGCACACGTTGATGTATAAAAACACCCGCGCACGCAGGCACAAACACACGAGTGATTTTAGAGTGGGAGGGTATAATGGAACAGGTGAACAGGTGACCGTTAGGCGCGGGGATTAGCGGGGATTAACGGTACCTGAACCGTATGGAAGGGGGCATGGTGACTGAGACAGTTGTGGCTGCCTGACTGAGTGATTTTAAAAGGGTGGGGGGGAAGTGTGCAGTGATGTTTGCTAGGGTTGTTATGGGTATATTAGCAATCACTGCAGCAGCTGCTTGTTTAAGTGTCTCCTCGGGGCTGGCTGCCGTATTTATGCGGGGCGTATCTGGGTTGGGGAGATTGACAGGTCTGTTAAATTTATTGGTGTTTCGGCAGCTGAGAATATAGTGGAGAAACGGGAATGGGGTATCAGTGTTGCAGTTTTCACACGTGCTGGGTTGTGCCTCATTTGTGAGTATATGAGCTTTACACTTATATCCCAGGCGGAGGCGTTAATAGCATTTATTGGCTCATATTTTGTAGCGGCAGCATACCATATTGCAGAAGGGGAGCCCGCCTGGACTTGATGCTCGTGTTCTGAGCGGTTGATTGTTGCTGCCTGCATTTTAATTGTTCTTTTGATCTGAGTGAGGCTCGGTGTTATGTCAACCTGAACGTGTCAATATTCCGTGGCTTCTTTGGCTAGTTGGTCTGCCAATTCATTCCCTTTGATACCTACATGGCTGGGTATCCAATTAATTGTGATAGTTCCGCCAGCATCTCGTATTTCTTGCGCGGTGGCGATTATGTCAGTAATTAAATGAGTGTTATCAGACGGCTCCTGTTTTCTTAGCGTTTGTATTGCGCTGGCGGAGTCTGTATGGATGACTGTATGGGATGTTGGGTTGATGTCTAGGGCATCATCCATGGCGGTAAGAATTGCAATTACTGTAATTCAGTCTGGAGTGTAGAGGCTCCATCTGATACACGCAGGCCAAATGAGTGTTCTCGGCATACGACTGCCGCACCTACTTTATTGTTATTCACAGAGCCGTCTGTATAGTAGGTTGATGAGTTGCGGGAGGTGAGGGAGGCAATTTGCATTAAGCTCTCTTGGCGTAATTGTTGTACGGGAGTGAGGGCTTTAGTGGTTTATGCATTGCGGTTTTTTGTTGGTCGGTCCATCCAAAGTCAAGTATCACACGAGGTGGACGTGGTTTTGTGTGTGTGTGTGTGTGTGTGTGTGTGTGTGTGTGTGTGTGTGTGTGTGTGTGTGTGAGCGCGCGTGTTTGCTTCGTGCTCCATGTGTTTTCTGTAACTGTTGCTGCGTTTTTCGTCTGTTTTATATATTTTGTTTGTACTTTGTGTTACTGCAGCTTTATATGCTTGTATGTCTCGTGTGACTAAAGGTGAACTGCTTAAGAACAGTTCCTTTTATAGATACGATTGCTTCTTCCGGAATACAGAAAATGTTTTCAGTTTATTTCGCTCTGTGGACGATTATATAAGAGCGTCGTGGAAAATACTGGAATTAGAAAAACTGCAGTAGATACAGCCTTGTTTACCAGATATCCTGCCCAAGTTTCATTAGCAGATACGTTGTCCAAGTTGAATTAAATCGTCTGAAGTAAGAATAAGCTTGAAGATACGTTGCTGTACTGAAAGTCATTGGATATGCCTTGTTTTATGTCTTTTCGTATGTGGCTGCGAGATAACAGACTCAGGTTCAGTCTTTTATGGCAAGCGTTAATAGATATGCTCAGTGCCTCCTACTTCCCTCTCGTGCAAGGGTGTTTATTATCTATTACACTCCTGCTATTGGTAATTTGTCAAGAGCATGTTTTTAGCTTCCTACCTCCCTCGTGCAAGGCTTTTTACTGCTGATTACACACACCACAAAGGGAGTCGCACACGTCCTGTCTGATTAAACAATGACAACTCTCTCAAATCATTCATGGTCTTCTCATAGCCTTCATCAGCCTCTGAACCACGTAGTCTCGTCTGCTTATACTTGAACTCCTCATAGTCCTCATCAGCCTAAGAACTACCTATGACTAGCATCCAGCACGGTAAATGTTTCCCTGGTGTACAGGAAACCATTTGGCTTGTCACTCAGTGTAGAGTCACCCACAGGCAGAAGGAAGGGGAAAGAATGAAGGAAAGAAAGACAGAAGAGGGGGTGTAAAGTCACCTGTAAGCAGAAGGATGAGGAAAGAATTAAGGAAAGAAAGAGAGAAGAGGATGGAGGGAAAGAAGGATGGAGGAGAGGAAAGGGCAGACCCTCGAGAGCAGCTCTACATCGAGTGAGTGGATGGTGAACGCTCCCACCTACCACAAATAATAATAATAGTAATAATAATAAGTACTTTAATAACCCTGTCTCCTGCCATTTCACTGATCCCCCCCTCTCATATACCTCTCCATTCCTACCTTATCCTCAGTCTCCCCTTCCTTCTCCCTCAACTCCCTATGCCAAATGAGGAGGATGGTGGACCGTAGGAGAAAGGGAACTTCTGGTTTCTTGTCCAGGCAGCTGGCTGGTATTAACGTGGCAGCTGATTGGTATTAATTTGGCTTTCTTCTCCCCCCCTGATCCCTCTCTGTAGGCGGTTTCCATGGCTCAGTCAACTCACACACCTGAAAATATACTACACATTAGTTCTTTCCTTTCAAACCTTGATTAACAAAAGTAGCTTGTTGGCAGCAAGAACATTATCATCTGGAGACAACATGAGTTAAATAACTTGGCAATACCAAATGCAAGATGTTTTTAATAATAATTCATCCATCCATCCATCATTTAATCCTACATTACCCCATGTGGAGCATAGGAGCCCGGGGCTAGGTAACTGGTCCCGACAATTATGATGAGAGTGACCAGCCTCACTCATTCCTGAGTGGCATTACATAAGCAATCAACCCCAACCACCCCTTGGATATAAACCTTCACCGGCTCAATCCAATTGGAAAATCACAATTACCCACTAAATCACCAGGTGCCAAAATTTGGTTATATGGTTTCAACCCAGCATAGTAAATGGTTTCCTGGTGCACAGGAAACCATTTGACTTGTCACTCAGTGTAGTCACCCACAGGCTGAAGGAAGGGGAAAGAATGAAGGAAAGAAAGACAGAAGAGGGAATGTAAAGTCACCCGTAGGCAGAAGGACAAGGAAAGAATGAAGGAAAGAAAGACAGAAGAGAATTGAAGGAAAGAAGGATGGAGGAGAGGAAAGGGCAGACACCCGAGAACAGCGCTACATCGAGTGAGTGGATGGTGAACGCCCCCACCTACCACAAATAATAATAATAGTAATAATAATAACTACTTTAAGAATAACGAGAACTACTCTAAGTCTCAATGGCATGCCTAATGGGCCACATCCCCACACATCATTCAAGCCCCTGAAATCCTGATACCACAACACAGGCATAACTATCCACACACAGGAGGAGGCCGTAGCACGGGCCGAACAGGGTAGTACTCCCGAGGGGAATGGGAATGCTGGTGATAGGGAGAGCTGGAGCTCCTGTTTCACTAGCTATCTAACCATCCCCCTTAGCTGACCTTTTCAGTGTGACAGTAACATGGAGTAGACCAGCATACTCTCCCAAACATTTCCTCTAACTATCTATGCACTACACCACATGCACTTTACATTTCACACAACGTATCCCACTACGTTACAGGGGTTGGCGCCAGCAAGGGCATGCGGCCAGAAAACTTCGCCCCCGTTACCTAGTGGCGGACTTCTGGGGGGAGGCGTGGTGGGGGTTCCGCCGGCATAGATCATGGGTCCAGGGCGAGATGGGGCTCGGGCCTGTGCTAGAGGGTACAGGGCATTGCGGTTCCCAGGCTGCCGCTTACGCCCAATAGAGAGGGGCCCGAACCTGGGAGTAGCGCCCTAGGAGGCTGCCCTATCAGTGGGTGTATAATGGCGGGATAGTTGCAGTGCCAAGACGCGCTTGGAGGGTGTCCCTGCAGCTGTCCTGGCAGGGTGCCCCGAGGCCACTACCACAGCCACTGGTAAGCTGGTGGGCTAGGGGTCCCAGATCCATTGCCTGGACCTGGGACTGTGCAGTGAGTGGGACCTGTGCTGTGTCTGTTCCCCTTTATTAATACTGAAGATGACAAAACAAAATAAGTTTCAAAGCAAGCCTGAGGACAGTAAATCATCCATGGGGATGAGGGTGGGCTCACGGAATGTGGGAAGTTTGAGGGGAAGAGCAGGGGAAGTCGTTGAGGCATTCAGTAGGAGGTGGGTGGATGTGGCGTGTTTGCAGGAAGTCCGGTACAGGGGTGGATCAGCCAGAAAGATTGTTGGGAAGGACTGTTGCTATAAGATGTTTTGGCAGGGGGGGACAGACGGATATGGAGGTGTTGGTGTGATGGTTGCGGAGAAATGGGTGGAATATGTTATAAATGTTTTGAGAGTAAGCGATAGAATATTGGTAGTGAAAATTCTGTTGGAAAGAAAGATAGCTGTGATTATATCGGCATATGCTCCACAGGCAGGATTGGATGAATCAGAGAAAGATAGATTTTGGGATGATTTAATACGTGTAGTGGGTGGTATGCGGGATGATGAGATAGTGATTTTGGGAGGGGACTTAAATGGTCATGTAGGTGAAGCAGCACAAGGTTATGAAGGAGTGCATGGGGGATGTGCATATGGTCTAAGGAATGCAGAAGGGGAAAGGATACTCGAGTTTGGGGAGGCAACGGACATGATTGTGTGCAACACATATTTTAGGAAAAGAGACAGTAGGTTAATTACGTATGAGTCTGTGGGAAATAGCAGTCAGATAGATTATTCTCTGGTTAGGAGGGCCGATAGGAGGTTAGTGAGGGATGTTAAAGTTATAGGAAGTGAGGAGTGTGTGCAGCAGCACAAACTATTGATTTGTGATATGGTGCTTAAAGAACAAGTGATGAAAAAGAGGACTTATGTACCTAGGAGGAAAATATGGAAGCTGAAAAACCAAGTAGTAAGGGATGCCTTCTATAGCGAGTTGAGGAGAGTGGTGGCTGAACAGGGAGCTGTAGACAGAGGCGTTAATGAACAGTACAGAGCCCTCAAGAAATATTTCTTGAGAGTTACTGATGTAACATGCGGCTGGACAAGAGGACCACCAAGACATAAAGTAACTTGGTGGTGGGATGAGGGTGTAGAAGTTGCAATTAAGGAGAAAAGAAGGCTTTTCCGGGAATGGAAGAAGGGTGTTAGCAAAGAGGAATATTTAGCTGCCAAGCGTAAGGCTAGGAGAGAGGTATACAGGGCAAAGTCTGAGTCACAGAGACAATTACTTGATAACCTAAATCATGGGGAAAGGAAAAATATATTTAGGGTGGCAGGTCAGGTGAAGAGGGATAATTGGGATATCATAGGTGAGCAGTGTGTGAAGAATCATGAAGGAAAGTTAGTGGTGAACAGTGAGGATATTAAAGATGCATGGAGAGAGCATTATAACCGGTTGTTGAATGAGGAGTTTGACTGGGACAGGGAAGGTTTGGAGCCAGCAGATCCAGTGTCTGGCCCTTAGCCTTTGATTGATACTGCTACTGTGAGTGAGGCAATAGGCAGGATGAGGGTGGGCAAGGCAGCAGGTGTGTCTGGGTTAACTGCCGAAATGTTGAAGGCCTAAGGCGATATAGGGGTGAGTTTAGTCACTGACCTGATAAATAGGATTATTTAGAAGTGTGTTGTCCCAGATGATTGGCTGAAGTGTGTAATTGTAAATGTGTATAAAGTGATGCCCTGGAAAGAGGAAATTACAGAGGTATAAAGCATTCAGATCATATAATGAAGGTAATGAAGAGAGTTTTAGAAGGTATGATTAGAGAAAGAGTGAATATTGATGAGATGCAGTTTGGGTTTATGCCAGGTAGGGGGACCACTGATGCCATATTCATTGTTCGACAGCATCATGAAAAATATATATTGGT
Source organism: Coenobita brevimanus (assembly GCF_032717465.1). Classification (NCBI taxonomy): domain Eukaryota; kingdom Metazoa; phylum Arthropoda; class Malacostraca; order Decapoda; family Coenobitidae; genus Coenobita; species Coenobita brevimanus. The sequence goes on along the minus strand of NW_027643803.1, from coordinate 37,755 downwards.
AGGAGAAGGGATCTTTATTTCGTTTTTGTTGATTTGGAAAAGGCCTTTGACAGAGTTCCTAGAGAGGTGGTGAAGTGGGCAATGAGAAAGCTTGGCTTGGAGGAGTGGCTGGTTAGGGTGGTTATGGCTATGTATGTGGGTCCTCACACCCAGGTGAGAGTGAATGGAGATTTGAGTGATGAGTTTTCCGTGAATGTTGGTGTGCATCAGGGGTCAGTCTTGAGTCCCATGTTGTTTATCATGGTACTTGAAGCCCTTTCACGTGACTTTAGAAACGGACTCCCGTGGGAGTTGTTGAATGCTGATGATTTGGTGTTGATTGCAGAGAATGAAAGGGAGGCGGAGGAAATGTTTAGGAAGTGGAGAGATGGTATGGGGCAAAAGGGTTTAAGGGTAAATGCAGATAAAACAAAAGTGATGATATCTAGGGTTGGTGGCAGTACTGTCAAAGACGAGGGAGAGTGGCCATGTGCAGTTTGCCATAAGGGCGTGAGAAGTAATTCCATCTTGTGCGGTGTGTGTGATAAATGGGTGCATAAGAGATGTAGTGGTATCAGAGGTAGACTGCGAGATAATGCTGATTTTATGTGTACGGCGTGTCGGGGTGAGCAGATGGAGATTGTCAGACGTGAAATGAATGAACTTGCTGGTGAATCTCTTGAGTGTGTGGAAGAGTTTTGTTATTTGGGAGACATGTTGTGTGCTGGAGCTAGGGTGAGAAGTGGTTGGAAGAAGTTCAGGGAGCTCTTGCCTCTCCTGACATTGAGAGGGCTCTCCCTACGTGCTAAGGGGTCTTTGTATGCAGCATGTGTTAGGAGTGTAATGCTGTATGGCAGTGAGACCTGGGCAGTGAAGGAGGAAGATATTCGCTGGCTCAGACATACAGAAATGACAATGATTAGGTGGATGTGAAGTGCGTCCCTGCGTCCAAGGCCTAGAGGGGCTGGGTTTACAATGGAAGAGTTGAGAGGTAGGATGGGACTGGAGTGTACTGGTGTTGTGATGAGGAGAGGTAGCTTGAGGTGGTTTGGACATGTGGACAGGATGGGGGATGATAATTGGGTGAGGAAGGTGAGAAGTGTTAATATTGGGGGTGGGGTTATGAGGGGTAGACCAAGAAAGACATGGGACGAGGTCATGAAGTGTGACCTTAGGGTTAAGGGACTGAACAAGGAGGCTGCAATGGATCGTGCAGCGTGGAGAGCCGCCATTAGGTGACCAAGGCCGACACATGCAAGCATGTTGGAGCCTTTAAAAACGAAAACGAAAACAAAACACATGCATTTCAGAAAACCCATCCAATAATCCATCCAACTTTTCAAGTTAAATAAGTGCTGTCAACCCTCATCATGTACTCCCCCATACAAATGTCATCCAATCATCATCTATCTGCTCAGCAAAAAATCTAACACACACCAAAATGAGATACTGGTCTCTGGTTTGAATAAATCTACACTATCAGTCTACATATAGCCGGACCCTTTAATCCTGTATGGGGTGGCCATAAACAAATTGCCTCCAAGTCGCCCTGTCTCCTGCCATTTCACTTATCCCCCCCCTCTCATATAATTCTCCATTCCTACCTTATCCTCAGTCTCCCCTTCCTTCTCCCTCAACTCCCTATTCCAAATGAGGAGGATGGTGGACCGTAGGAGAAAGGGGATCTTCTGGTTTCCTGTCCAGGCAGCTGGTTGGTATTAATTTGGCTTTCTTCTCCCCCCCTGCTCCCTCTCTGTAGGCGGTTTCCATGGCTCAGTCAACTCACACACCTGAAAATATACTATACATTAGTTCTTTCCTTTCAAACCTTGATTAACAAAAGTAGATTGTTGGCAGCAAGAACATTATCATCTGGAGACAACATGAGTTAAATAACTTGGCAATACCAAATGAAAGATGTTTTTAATAATAATTCATCCATCCATCCATCATCCAATCATACATTGCCCCATGTGGAGCATAGGAGCCCAGGGCTAGGCAACTGGTCCCGACATTTAAGATGAGAGTGACCAGCCTCACTCATTCCTGAGTGGCATTACATAAGCAATCAACCCCAACCATCCCTTGGATATAAACCTTCACCGGCTCAATCCAATTGGAACATCACAATTACCCACTAACCCACCAGGCGCCAAAATCTGGTTATATGGTTACAACCCAGCATAGTAAATGGTTTCCTGATATAGACATAATTTCCATCAGTAACCTTCAGAATGACACCAAGGTGTAATGTACAAAATAATTCGCTATGGAAAAGGTGTTAGGAAATCTCAAGTCACATATAATATGGCCCAAAACCTTATGACATCTAACCTTCAATCCGATGACCTAACAGTAATGAGGGGGATATGAAAACTAAAGCTCACCCTTTCAAGTAGGAAAGGTTGCTTCCTAAATGAATAAAACTGCTTGTCGGTATCCACACTATAATGAACCCCTTCAATACGATGTCTACTAGATTTAATTATTGCAACTACCACGAGATTTTATTCAACTTATGACATCTCAAAACTCTTCACCTTAAGTGGAACTGCCGAGACAGACAAAGAGACAGACGGAAGCAGAGACTAACAGAGAGACAGAGGCACAGACAGAGGAAGATTTAGAGGAAGAGAGATTGGATCAGTTGCAAGGACAGGGAAAACTGAGGAGAGGAAATCAGGTAAGGAGAAGGGTAGAAAGACCGAGAGAGAGACTGAGACAGAGAGCAGGAGGCAGAGACAGAGAACATGATGCAGAGGTGAGTGCATGCAACTGAATGAGGTAAACGTGAGAGGATGCGGGGTTTGGAAGTGGACGAAATGGAACGATTCTTTCAGTCCAAAATGGAAGAGGCTGAAAGAGTGCGTAGGATGGGAGCAAGAAAGAGGAAGGAGAAAATAAGTTACTTAATGACCAAGTGTAAGATGGTGAATTGAAGTAGGAAATGCAAATGTGGAAGACAGGAAGACAAAAGATTATTAATGAGAAGCAGTGGAAAATAGTGATTTGAAAGCAGGAAATGCATACATGGAAGGCAAGGCAATGTTTGATAGTGTCCTGGTACCAACACAGACGTCAGGCAGTGAAATCTGAACAGTGATAGCGAGGTAAACAAAGAATATTTACACTCCCACTATATTTTGCATTCTGAAGTAAGGCGAAGAGCTGTGAAATACAACACTTTCTGTTTAAATTTTAACAATTGAACAGAAGACAGAGCTGTGAAATAACTATGCACCTCACATTTCAAGAAATATATTATATTTTAACTTTTTTTTTAGCATAAACATATATTTTGGCTACTCAGAACTATCATACACGCTGAAATGTATGGGGAAATATTGTTTGGTTTGAGTTTCATGGATGGGAGAGAGTTCGTTACCTTTCTGTTTGATTTAGTTCAGGAAGACAGCTGTTCAGGAGAGGAGCATAAACACCCCAAAAGGGAGAGAGAGAGAGAGAGAGAGAGTATATATTTTTCCTTATAGAAAACATCTCACACACCCGAAACACACACATATACACACTCAAACAGACAGACACACACACAAACTCATACTTGTATACCGAACCGGCGAAACTTGGACTGTTACACCCGTAGACTCTCAGAGAGCATAATTTCTTATATAGCGATTTTATGGGCGACCGAAAGTTAGGTTAGGTCACTTTGGGCAGGGTTTGGTCTGATTAGATAATTTTTGGTTGGGTTGGGTTCAGATCGACTAGATATAGACGGATTAGGTTAGATTGCTTTAGAATAGCTCGGTTTTGATATATTTTGGGTTGGGTTCTATTGGGTTGGGTTAGGCTGGGTTAGGTTCGGTTGGATTAGGTTATTTCATGCTTGACTGGGTTTCGTTAGGTCGGGTATGGTATGGTTAAGTCAGACTGGATAGGGTTACGTGGGGTTAGATGCGGTTAGGCTGCGTCAGAATTGGTTAGGTTAGGTATGGGGAGGTTACGTGAGATAGTGAGGTTAAATACAATTAGACTGGGTTAGGTGAGGTTAAGTTAGCTTAGTTTGGGTTATTTAAGGTTGAATTACGTCATTCGAGGTTAGGCAGTGTTCAGTTCGAGCAAATATGGATAAGTTAGGCAAGACTGGCTTAAAAGAAGACTCAGAAAGCGTTATAAACACAACCCCCTCCTCCCATCTGATTCTGTGACCTACGTTTTGGCTTCAGTCTTTCTCTCCCTATTTCACTCTCTCGTAAAAGTCTTGGTCCCTGTCGAAACGCCTAAATTTACTGCAATGTCAAAGTGGTTTATGCATTGCGGTCTTTTGTTGGTCGGTCCATCCAAAGTCAAGTATCGCGGAGTGTGTGTGTGTGTGTGTGTGTGTGTACGCTTGAAGCTGTGTGTACTTGAGTAATGCCCACATGCACACAAATGCCTGGACAGTAGTGTGTGTGTGTATTAAAAAAAAAAAAAAATGGATAGACAGAGAGGGAGGCGGGGTGAGTCAGCATCCATGTTCTTGAGTATCCCAAGCGTTTTAAGCCAAATTACATGCGCTGGGGAGACAGTTGGACTTTGCACCTTACGTCAGGGATCCATAAGGCCTATTTTCCCTCATCCAGGTCGGCGTTGGTATAGGGAAAAATTACCCTTCAGTCACCGACCCTTAAGGATCGGGATGGGGCCACAGGGGGTAGTTCCACTCTATAAACTTTATCCAAAAACAAGCACCTTTTCCATGCTCTCTATCTTCTTTCCTTATCCATCCGTTCCTTCCTTTCCCCCCTTCCTTCCTAACCTCCTTTCCTCGCTACCTCCGCCCTTCCTTCCTTCTTTTCGTCTCCACCTTCCCTTTCCTTCCTTCCTACCTTCCTTCCTTTCTTCTCTACCATCTCCTTCCTTCCTTCATTCATTCACTCATTCATATCCTACTTCCCTCCCTCCCACCCTCCCTTTTTCCCTTCCTTCCTCGCCACCACGGCAGGATGCAAGAGGCAGCCACTTTTCCCTGCGTGTGGTTGTAAACGTGGGCGATAATCTGTATTTATAAGGTAAGTCTTCCCCTGAGGCGGCTTATAGGGACTCACCGATATTGGAAGGAGAGGGACTGGAGGCAAAGTGATGGACGAGATGCGTGTGAAGGAAGAGACGGAGAGAAAAAGTGACCAACAAGATGAGGGGAAGAAGAAAGGAGTGTTGGAGGAAAGAGGGAAGAAAGGACGGGGGGGGGGGAGGAAGTGGGTGAGGAGATGAAATAAAGTGAGGAAGGATAAACGAAGTGAAGAGAAAAAGAGATGAAACTATAGCCTGCAAGACAAAGTGCTGGGAGGTGGGGTTGCCATGCCCGTACAAAAAAAGTTTCATTTCCAGTCCTACACTCCTATCAGTTTCAGTTGCATTATCTGACAGGCGGGGAACTAGGGGTCAAGAACCAATCTTCCTCTTCCCCATGGATAGCATTATATTCCTACAGGTATATATCTTCATACTTAAGTCTTTCTATTAATTTAAGGTCTGGCCACAGTAAAAAGAAAGCAAAGTCTAACCAGATTGTAAATTTATATGACCAAACTCTCTCTCTCTCTCTCCTGTTTTGTAAGGTAACCATCAACTAATTTCCTCTCCTCCTCTTCCTCCTGCTTCTCTGCCGTCCATCATCGGCTTATCTCTCTCCCCTCTCTCTCTCCCTTTCTGTCACCCATTATTTTCTCCTTCATCCATTTGCATCCCTCGCATTATCCCCTCATTTGTTCCCCTAATCTCTCTCTTCTCTAATCTCTGTCTCTGTCTGTTTGCCCGTCTGTCTTTCTGTCTATTTATCTACATTGTTACTCTCCCCCACCTCTCTCTCTCTCTCCCTCTCTCTAACACTGAGGGTTGTACTTTGTAGGCAAACCTAATCCTCTTACATACACATCTCTCTCTCTCTCTCTCTCTCTCTCTCTCTCTCTCTCTTAACTCCCTTAACAGAAACGAACTGTAATATTCCTCATACTAATGACGGACTGATATATATATATATATATATATATATATATAGAGAGAGAGAGAGAGAGAGAGAGAGAGAGAGAGAGAGAGAGAGAGAGAGAGGAACAGAAGCACAGCCGGCAAAAGAGCAAGAAGATGAAAGGCCTTGGAAAAGACTATGAATTATGGATACCTGGAATGAATACCCCGATGATGAATGAATGTGATATGAATGTTGTGGAAATTTATGATGTTGAAGGAATGTTAAGTCAATGTTGCAATGTTGTGATGTGGAGGGAATGTTATGATGTGGAGGGAATGTTGTGATGTGGAGGGAATGTTGTGATGTGGAGGGAATGTTGTGATGTGGAGGGAATGTTGTGATGTGGAGGCAATGTTATGATGTGGAGGCAATGTTGTGATGTGGAGGGAATGTTGTGATGTGGAGGCAATGTTATGATGTGGAGGCAATGTTATGATGTGGAGGGAATGTTGTGATGTGGAGGGAATGTTGCGATGTGGAGGCAATGTTGCGATGTGGAGGGAATGTTGTGATGTGGAGGGAATGTTGTGATGTGGAGGGAATGTTGTGATGTGGAGGGAATGTTGTGATGTGGAGGGAATGTTGTGATGTGGAGGGAATGTTGTGATGTGGAGGGAACGTTATGATGTGGAGGCAATGTTATGATGTGGAGGCAATGTTGTGATGTGGAGGGAATGTTGTGATGTGGAAGGAATGTTGTGATGTGGAGGTAATGTTGTGATGTGGAGAGATTTCAACTTAATGCCATTCCCTTATTCCCCTCTTTTTCACATGCTTGCCTTTTATACACACCCTCTCTCTCTCTCTCTCTCTCTTTAATCCCTCCACCCCCGTGTCTTTCCTCCACTCAGCACAAGTCCATTACGACATCTTTAACGGAGTAATTGTGATCCACTATGATTCTCTCTCTCAGACCACGGAGCTGAGCAGACGTGCTGACCTACCACTCTGCCTAGTACTCACACTCACGAGTTTGAGCAGTGGATATTTCTGTGCTTCAAACACTGATATCTACACAAGATAAGGCATATCAAGGCGCACTGAAAATTTTCATGAAGCAAGTAAATGAAAAACTGCAAGCATTCCAAGTAACGGTGAATGAACTCACTAAAAGCTTGGAGTTCAAGCAAGGAGAAGTAGCGGACTTGCAACACCAAACAAAGCAGTTGGAAAATGATAAGAAAGGCAAAGAAACCTTGATCAAGAAATTGACAGATGATCTAAATGCAAGTGAGAAAGTAATTCAAGAACTAGAAGAACGCTGCAATTACCAAGAGGATTATAGTCGCCGAAATAATATCAAAATAACTGGCCTAGAGGAAAGTCAAGAAGGTGAAACCTGGGAACAGTCCACCGTTCATGTCTCGAAGTTGTTGGAAGAAAGACTTCAACTACCCAAGATCGAGCTGGAGCGGGTTCACCGAGTTGGACGACGACATGACAACAAGCCTCGGCCAATTATAACCCGCTTCTTAAGATTCAGTGATCGTGAGGCGGTGCTCCGGAAGGTAGCAAAACTACGAGGTACACCCGAAAGCACTAATCTCTCCCCCCTAATAGCCGGAGTCGCGGCCAGTGAGCGACCAGGCGATCGAACACCCCACATCCACCGCCCCTACCCCAACCCCAAAGCGTTGTTGGATATATGTGGGACGGCCAGAGCTGGTGATGTTACAATGTGTCATGACTGTTTTTATATACAATCAGAACCAGTGTAGGTAAGTATATAAAGGCAATTAATGTGTAATACTATGCTGGTATCCACAACATACGAAAAAGGCACGAAAATGAAAGAAGACATACGGCGTATTATGTGTTATTGACTATATACTTACATACTATATTATAATGTAACTACAGATAAGTATAGTACAGCATCTGATGAAAGATGTGATGTCGTTTCTTATACATTCTCACTCCCACCTCCATCACCCTTCTCTCTGATTTGCTGTCTCCACCAAACGCCTCTCATACCCTGTCATCCCCCATCCCCATCCATTGTTAACCAACATAAAGATAATGATGAAATAATCTGTAAAGTATTAATCATATTGTATTATCACATGCTTTTGTATTATCACCAACAAATAAAAAACATACAATACTCCGGTATAGCTGCCAACCATTTCATCCTGTTGTAAGATGTTACATGACATACACACTGCAAGTTGGACCTTGTGTTACAATGACATACGGTTGTTTATCGTTAACACAGGTTGTGTGGCTTTGGACATCCATTAATCCATATGAGCGCGGTAATTTAAGCCTTACATTATAAACTCGTAAGGATTATGTTCCTGTCATTATTGGATGAACGAAACGTATCAGGGATCGGCTCTGACGAACCACGAACTCTGTTTTAACGAAAATATTCCGACCACTTGTCACAATAGTGACACAGTGTCATTATGTATATGACTGAATGTGGGTCAATCGTATACATAACGACATTGTGTCACTGTTGTGTTAAAGCAGAGTTCGTGGTTCGTCTGAGTCACAACATTCGCAGCACAATATACTGTTCGCTGCTATTTTTCAATGAACTTCACCGACGTGTGTATTATTTATATATACAACCCTTTACTGTTAACACGACCTGAAATAGTGGAAATTAATCAGACTGAATTAAAGCAGATGTTAAAAAATGCGGCGACATTTCCGAGCGACCACTCAACCACCTCAAGGTCGGTGCATTTATTTAACTCCGGCTAACATTACACGATTTTATTCGGCTGAGAGTGAGTCATGGCAGCCTGAGAGTGGTGATTGTAGACTGGCTGACTTAAAACTCAAGGGAAGAAAATAAGAAAAAAAACAAATAGAATGTAATCGGTACCGGTAATGGCAATGAAGCAAACCAACCCTTCATTACAATGACGTCTTGTTTGGGCTTATTCTTGCTGCCGCCATGCTATTTTGTTCAGTTCAGGGAAACCTTTTGTACTGAAGGGGTTAATGAAGCTGTATCTGACACTTTAAATGAAAGTTTAAGCTGTGTAAAATCGCCGGAAGGTAGCAAGAATAAAGTAAAGAATACGTCACCGGACTGAAGGGGTAAACTATCAAATAACAGACAAGTAATGGATGGATACGAGATCATATGGAGCTTCATTAAACTGAACCATCTTATTTGTAAAAATCCTTTGAGAGCAAAAATAAAGCAGAATACGAAGCTTCGCTGGATGGATATCTTGTGTACCTGCCACTCTCCCACCAGCCACCCTCGGCATCCCAATAGTCAGCGTTATAGACACGATTCCCCACACTTATTCACGACCACTGAGAGAATGGACACTATTTAACACTTGTTACCTCCTGCCTCTCCCTCTCTCCACCATTCTTCTCTCTCCCAAACATTTCATCTTCCCCCTGATACCCAACCCCCACCTTATCCCCCACACACATCCCCTGCTCCAGTAGCTGTGAGTGGTGTGGAATGGTTCTTATCGTGTTGGTATCTGCTCCCTGCACGCCAACAGATCCTGCACATATAAACGCGACGTGGGATAATCCGGCACTTGGAATGCTAGGAGGAATAAGCACCTCTCTCTCTCTCTGAGTTAGATACAGCCTTGATTAGCCCCTTCATTATTAGAAGCCTCCTTAACTGAATAAAATCACCTGGTAGAATATCATAAAAAGACGTAACCTGTTACGACATGGAGGGGCTAAAGGACTATCTAATAGCCTGTAAAATGTGCAACGGATATTTTAGAATACCAAGTGGCGGTCAGCCACACCAAGTCGTAAGCTTAAAAGGGGAGAAAATAGTGATAAAGTGAAAAATATATACCAATGATGAAAAGGGGAATGAAATTAACACTAACTTAAACCTACAAGAACAAAATCAAGCAAGTTCGAACAGGATTGTCAAACTAGCTCTTGCAGAAGTTATCCTAAAGTTCCAAATGTTAATAATAAAGAAAAGCCAGAACATAAACTAGCCCTTGGGCTGTAAAGCCTCTGGGGGCTTGCAGTAAAGACCTGGCATAAAGACAGACTCTTGACACTAATATAACACGTGACATTAGCTAGGGCAAGAACAGTGATTCTAAATCAACAATTCTTATAAACAAAAGCAATCTCAAAATAATCTAATAAACCTATCATGTGCTGACAATAAACATTAACTCACGTGTGGCAGATAAACTACTATATTATACCAATATCCCCAGAACAGAGCAGTCCAACACACCGGTCTAGCTCAAGCGGTTAACAAACTCGAGGGTTGTTGGTTGGTTGGTTAGGGCTTTATGGCCATCACCCAAACCTTGGTCATTAGGCCAAACAATATACTATGTAGAAAGACAAAAACAAAACTAACAAAACTCGAGGGAGTCCCAGCCCGGCTTAAATAGACAAACTCAAAGAAGCGCAACTCAATGAAGCTAGAAGGGCAGAACAGAAACTCAGGGTCGAAACCGTCAGTCTCTCTCGCAGCTACCAACCACGTGGGTGTAAGAACATAAGAAGAGAGGATAACTGCAGTAGGCCGGTTGGCCCATGCTAGGCAGCTCCTAGAAGAGTAACTGAACTACTAGAATGAGATAAGGATAGCAAAGAAGAAGGCTCTCCCCCGCCCTCCAGACCCTCCAGCCGAAGCCGGCAGGAAAAAGTCAGAAAGAACACCACGCCGTATAGAAAAACTGGCGTGGACATTTTACAGGAAAGTGTGAAAGGAGAAGAGAGACTATCATAGTGTAACCTACGATGAAGTTTTGAACTTGCCCGATATTTACCAGGATTATTCGATGTTACATTAAGTGAGAGTAACAGTGATAGAAACCAGAATTATACGGTGTTAAAGTGAGTAATAACAGCAGTGACTGTGAATAGGGTTTTGCAGTGTTACAATGAGTGGTGGTAACAGTAACCAGAAAATGCTTGGTTGCTCTTGCAATGGATATCTGACACATCTTTGTGACAGCGTATGATAGGCAGAAGACATAACGTCTGTGAAGAGTTGTTAACTGGACGATAAAAGATGCGTCTGAACGATATATGATTGACTCAGCATGCTGTTTCCTGCAGTCTCATATTTATAAACTCGATTCACAGAATGCTACGCATGGTACTAATAAATATTAAAGATTCTGAATATTACATATGAATACTGTATAAGCATTGTGTATCGGCCACACGTAACAAACCATATTGAATGGGTTCACCTGAGAGAAACAGTGGCGGCAACAACACAAACAAAATAAGCTGAACGCCATCGTACCGAAAGGATTTAATGTCAGGGAAATGTAATAATGCACTTAGAATATTAGGATTACGCGTCACAATCTATCCTCAATCAAGTGGATTACACATGGAATACTAACACACAGTAACGTGAAAGGCCTTAATCCCGTCACTACGATGATCTCTATTCATTTTATGCTGGCTAACTCCGGATAATCTTATTCAGAAGAGTTCTCATATTCAGGGTGTTGTATTCTACCTCAATTACCCCATTACCTACGATGGCAATATATACATCAGCCTCTAATGGAGGTGACGTCTCGTGTTTATCTTACCTACGCTACTGACTGATATTCTTCGGCTTAGGGGAGGCAATTTCCATAACCTCTTCCCAATGATGACGTCCTTCATATTTTACTTGTTATTCACACATGATTATACTTTAGGTTTGGGCAGCTCTCACGTAGAAAAGGTGTTAAATTCGGTCTGGCTCTCTCCTGTCGACTTTATTCGGCTTGCTAAGAACTAGTTGATTCCAAGAACTTAACCGCACTCCCTGCTCCTCAAGTGCTCCTTCCTCTCCTCAGCAAACTCCTTGGCATCACTTCTTCCCTTCCCTCAGTTCACCTCCCATTCCTCCTAACTCCCCTTTCCTCTCTCCACTAGCTCTTCTTTCCTCCTTCCACTCAAACCATTTCCCTTCCTCCTCCTACCATCACCAAAGACGACTGTGAATCCAACCAAAAGGGCCCAAGTAAGTTAATAAAGGGGAGTGAGTGTTAACTGACAGAATTACCATCATATTAGGCTAACTCTCTTGCCCAAATACATGGGACGGGAGGGATCCAGAGACAGGAACAGGATATTAAAAGTTAGGAAATCTATCAACAGAGTCCCTTCAAAATCTGCCTATTTTCAGAAAACATTTCGTTTTGTATTTTTCTTTCGAAATGAGAAATAAGGAAAACAAAGGAAAAGGAAGAAAGACGAAAGAAAAAAGAAAGAATGAAGAATATAGGAGAAAGATGAACGAAGAAATGAGAGAAGAAAGGAGAGAAGAATGAAGAATGGAGAGAAAAGAGAAGAATGAAGAATGGAGAGAAAAGAGAAGAATGAAGAATGGAGAGAAAAGAGAAGAATGAAGAATGGAGAGAAAAGAGAAGAATGAAGAATGGAGAGAAAAGAGAAGAAAAAGATGGTAAGGAAGATGAATGATGGAAAAGGAAGAAAGGACGACGAAAGGAGAGAAAAAAGAAGAAAGGAGGGAAGAAAGAAGAAAGGAGAGAAGGAAGACTGGAGGGAAAAGGAATGGAAAGAAGGAAAAGAAAGGAGTGAAGAAAGGGGAGGTAAGGAAGAAGAATGATGGAGCAGGAAGAAAAAGGAAAGAACATGAGAGAGAAGAAAGGAGAGAAGAAATAAATGAGAAGGAAGGAGACAACGGAAGGAAGAAGAGAAGAAAAAAATGGAGGAGAGAGACGAAAGGAGAAAGAATGGAGAAGAAAAAGGGAGCCAAAGAGAAAGAGGAAAGAGGAGGAGAAGAAAGTAGGAGAAAATAAAAGGAAATGAGATGAATGAAAGGAAAAAAAAAAAAAAAGAGATAAAAGACGGAAGGAGAGGAAGAGAAGGAAGGTCAGGAAGAGGAGGAAGATTAGGAAGAACAGGAGGAAGATTAGGAAGAGGATGAGGAAGAACAGGAGGAAGAAAAGGAGGAAGGAGAGGCAGAAGGAGGAAGAAAGAAGGAAGAGGTGTAAGATGAGGAAGAATAGCAGGAAGACGTGGAGGAAGAGGAGGAAAAGGAACAGGATGAAGGAGAGGAAGAGGTAAAAGCAGAGAAGGAAGGAAAGGAAGAGGAGGAAGAGGATGACGAGAAACGAGAAGAGGAGGAGAAAAAAAATGGAAGAAGAGGAAGAGACAGAGGAGGAGGAAGGTCGAAATGAAGGAAGAGAAAAGGGAGAGGAAAAGGAAGAGGAAGAACAAGAGGAAGAGGAACAGGAAGACGAACAAATGGAAAGGGAAGAGAAAGATGGGGTAGAGGAAATGAAAGAGGAAGAGGAAAGGGAAGAGGAAGGAGAAAGAGGAAGAAGAGGAACAGAAAGACCAAGGAAAAAATGGAAGCAGAAGAGGATGAGACAGAGGGAGAAGGGGAAGAGGGAAGAGGAAGAAGAAAGATGAAGAAGAGGAAGAACAGGTAGAGGAAGAAGAGGAAGAGGAAGAGGAAAATGATGAAGAGGAAGAATAGGAAGAAGAGGAAGAGGGGGAAGAGAAAGAGGAGAAGAGGAAGAAACAGGAAGAGATGGAAGAGGAAGATGAGGAAGAGGAAGAAGACCAAGAAGAGGAAGAAAGTGAATATAAGGGAGGGGGAAGAAAATATATAAAATCCAGCTAATCATTTCTAAACTGTCATTATCACATTTAGAAAATAACATGCACGACACAAGCCGGCAGGTAGGTAAGCGTTAACAATCGTAATTGATGATTTAACTGTACAGCAATAATAATAATAATACCTCCCCTATTGCATAGAACATCCAGATAATAACGACATGATGAATGCAATCAGTTTAAACCGGTAAGGAAGTTACAGTATGAGGTAATTATCAAGAAGCGTGAGCTTACAAAATGTAGGACGATCAAAATGGCTGACCTTGCCGGTGGTGTCGGGGTGGCGGCCGGGCAGTTCACCTTAGAGTCTTCAGGACCTCAGTCAGGCCCCGTCTCTTCACACCAGAGCGAGGCTATCAGGTCCACAGTCACTCTTGTTCTCGAAGTTCACGACAAGACGCATATCACACAAATTAAAGAATACCTTCTTCTGCGACGCCACCTGCGGGAAGAGACGGGAACAAGTTTTTTGGTTGGAGCAGGGTAGGTGGCACGTGGTGGGCAACGCAGGTGTGCCAACCGTCTCGTGTCACAAGTCGGTTACATCACCTGCCACAATCCAACGTGCTATGTAATCCACAAGCATCAAACACAACTACACAGGCTACTGACTAATCTATCTGCATTTCGGGATTAATACAAAGTGGTTCTGAGAGTTTCACAAGCCTAGACAACTAATATTAGAAAATAAAATTAAATATCACCTCTCAATCACTGAGTGCATCGGAAGCATTGGTACACTTGATGCTACAGACATGCGCGATGCACAAGCTCAACTGAAGTTGCTACCGATCAGATTTACAGCAAGACTAATAACAGTCAATAAGCCACTTTTTACGGCTCAGTTATGTGTAGTTTTTAGCTATATTTAATTATAACACGATGAGTTTGTTAAGAAAAGATGATAAGAATTACTGGAATACAATATTTAATCGCACTAAGCAACAGCACTTGTTCATTCCGCCTTTGGAAGAATAGACAGGAGGAGGGGCAGGGGCAGGGGCTGGGGGGAAATGTGGGGGAGGTGGGGGGGGCTGTGGCAGGGGAGAGAGGTTGGGGATGTCTTCGTCTTGTTTCACTATTCATAGTACAAAAGATACACCCTTAGTTATCGGGGATGTGAATGATAAAAACAGCCTCAGGACAATATGATGGAAATGAAGGACAAAGAGGAAGGCGAGCTGCAGAGGTGAACGATCAGTGTGCAGATCCGAACACTGTTTAGGATAAAGAACGTCTAATTTCTATCCCGTGTGTTATTTTCCATTACGGTTCGCACTCGGTGGAACTAGGTTTGAAAATAATGCGGTTATGGTTTACACCAATTTAACAAGACATTAATGTGTTCAAGGATACATCGATTAATGTGTGTGTGTGTGTGTGTGTGTGTGAGGAGATGGAGGGAATATGAAGGAAGGAGGGATGACGGAGAGAGGGAGAGAATGCCGGTGACACAGAGAGAGTGGAGGAAAGTTGGAAAATGGATTGATGAAGGTGGTGGAAGGAAAGAGGGAAGTCGGTGGTAAGGGAAGAGGAACATAAGAAGAGAGGATAACTGCAGTAGGCCGGTTGGCCCATGCTAGGCAGCTCCTAGAAGAGTAACTGAACTACTAGAATGAGATAAG
Source organism: Coenobita brevimanus (assembly GCF_032717465.1). Lineage (NCBI taxonomy): Eukaryota > Metazoa > Arthropoda > Malacostraca > Decapoda > Coenobitidae > Coenobita > Coenobita brevimanus. Next base: position 22,611 of record NW_027643803.1, on the reverse strand, counting down.
GATAGCAAAGAAGAAGGCTCTCCCCCGCCCTCCAAACCCTCCAGCCGAAGCCGGCAGGAAAAAGTCAGAAAGAACACCACGCCGTATAGAAAAACTGGCGTGGACATTTTACAGGAAAGTGTGAAAGGAGAATAGAGACTATCATAGTGTAACCTGAAAATCATCATTTAACCTTGTTTTAGAGTTTGCACGGAGTTACATCATCAGCATCAACATCATTATCATCATTATCATCATCATCATCATCATCATCAATCATCATCATCATCATCATCATCAATCATCATCATCATCATTATCATTATCATCATCGATCATCATCATCATCATCATCATCATCATTACCAGCTTGTGACACACCACTGCAGGATAAGGACCCCTCTCACCTTTCTCCACTCTGATCCATTGGCTGTTAGCTTGTTCTTTCCGATATCGGTGGATCTGCGCGTATCATCTCTATCTTGTTTTCTGTGTACCTCTTCTTCTCACTCCATCTCTAGCCTGCCATTCAGTTACGCTGTCTGTCCCTCTGTTGTCTGTTCTATGGAAGACGTGACCTGAGGAGTGCGCGTGCAGTGATCTGGAAACCAAGAGACAAATTAGTGTTTCGTCATCATAGCTATACCCTGTTCACTCTAACTTGGCGTAAAATTGCAATCTCTTTCTTAAATAAAGTGCTGTGACAAGGGGTTAACACTAGAATATGGTGCTAGTCACGAAGAAGTGAACTGTACCGTTGCATTGCAGGAACTGATGCAACTTAACACTCTTTTACTGTATTTCCTATTACGTAAATACTGATGGCTAGTTTAAATGTGCGACTTTGACAATTTGAATTAAATTTTGTATAACAGGTGAACATCAGCGGCAAGTAAAGGGTTAAGCTGTTGCCACACTACGGTACTGTTCTTCTCTCGTTGTCCCTCTTCCTGATCCTCACGCTTCCAGCTCTATTGCCTTTTTTCTTCTTTTCCACCCACTCTCTTCCACCCCCTCCTTCCCCAGTCACGCCCGCCTCTTCCCCTCCTTCCCCACCCCCATTCCCCCACGACCCTGACCTTTCTTGGCTCCAAGCGTGACAGCCCCTGGCCCCATCCCCTCCCCCTCTCCTACCAGTCCCCCTCCCCCTCAATCGTGTGCTCCGGTGATGTACAGAACATACTGACCCTCCTCCTCCTTTCCTCCCCTTCCCCCTCCTTCCCTTCCCCATGTTCTACAAACTCTCCCCCCAACCCCCTCGCCCCCTCTACGTTTCCTCTCTTTTTGCCCCCACTTTCCAGTCTACCCTTCTCCTTTCCTTCCTTCTTCTGTTCTCTTCTTCCTACCTTTCACCCCACCTTCCTTTCCCCAACCCCACTCCACAAACCGTCTCCCCAACCCCAAACCTTCCCCTCTCCCCCCGCCCCGCCAGGTTCATCTACATATACGCTCGATTGTCTCTGGCTGGGGTCGGGGTGGTCGAGAGTGAGTCGGGAGTTATATGAACATAAGAACATAAGAAGAGAGGATAACTGCAGTAGGCCGGTTGGCCCATGCTAGGCAGCTCCTAGAAGAGTAACTGAACTACTAGAATGAGATAAGGATAGCAAAGAAGAAGGCTCTCCCCCGCCCTCCAAACCCTCCAGCCGAAGCCGGCAGGAAAAAGTCAGAAAGAACACCACGCCGTATAGAAAAACTGGCGTGGACATTTTACAGGAAAGTGTGAAAGGAGAATAGAGACTATCACAGTGTAACCTGAAAAGAAAAATTTTTGGCGAGAGAGAGAGAGAGAGAGAGAGAGAGAGAGAGGTACACACAAGTTATCGTACGTAGTTACACGGATACACCGAACACACAGACTTTACTACCCTTTTTTTTTTTCACATAACTTGGCCTTAAACTTAAATGAACAACTTACTTTTCAATTTAAGCTTAAGAATGGGAGAGCAAAGCAGATGAAAGGAGGAAAATGGAGCAAGGAGACGAGAAGAGAGAAGGGAAGAAGACAGGACAAAACATGAAAAGAAGAGGGAAAGACATGAAGGAAAAAAAGAGGAAGAGGGAGACAGGACTAGAAGAGAGACAGGAAGAAGAGAGGACAACAGAAGAAAGGAAGATGGAATGACAAAGAGGAAAAGGAAAGGAGGGAAACAGAAGAGAAACAGAGAAATAGCAAGGAGATAGGACAAAGGAAGGAGAAGGCAGTAGAAAGAGGAAGAAGAAGAGGGGACAAGGAGCAAGCAGGGGTGAGACAGGGAATGGCCAGTTCAAGTAGTTTATGGCGCAGTGAGGAGAGAGGAAGGACGAGGAAGTGGCGAAGAAGTGGATAAAAGGTGAAGGAAGAAAGAAAGAAGGACAAGAATTATGAAAGACGAAATAAGAGAGACAGAGAGAGAGAAGAAGATGAAAGATGAAGGAAGGGATGAGGATAAGACAGAAGAAGAGGAGGGAAAGTGAAGGAAAAGAGACACAGGGAGTGAAATGAAGAGGATGAAAGGTGAGGGAAGGGTTGATGATAAAGGAGAGTAAGAGGACGGACGATGAAGGAAGATATGAGGATAAAGGAGAAGAGGGGAGGATAATGGGCGATACACTGGCTTGCATATCCAGCTCGAAATTACAAGAATCTCTCTCTCTCTCTCTCTCTCTCTCTCTCTCTCACACACACACACACACACACACACACACACACATACAATTTATATACTATTCTCGGCATAAAAGTTGCATATATCCTTCAGTATTTAATCAGTCAGCATTTCACAACACACATAACTTGGTGAATCAGGTATATAATGTCTGAGATGCACTTTTCACAACCCTGTCCATTGCCAACACAATTAACATTATTAGGTGTCAGAGCTGCACATGTAATTGCACATTTTACACAGGTCGCATTACACCAACAACCATGCCCTTGAAAAACTTGTGATATTTGGGGGATCACACACACACACACACACACACACACACACACACACACACACACACACAGAATACTACTGCTTTAATGTATATCTTCAGTATTTCCTTTTCCCTCATCCTTCCACCCTTTATGCATTTTTTCCAACTATCACTATTTTCTCCTTCATTCTTGTTGCCTACGGACGATTTTATTTATCTTCCATGACTCTTTTCTGTCTGGCTGGGTTTGATACAGCCTTCATTAACCCCTTCACTACCAAAGGCCTCTCATGTACTGAATATAATCGTGTGAAGGCAGCGAGAATACACCCAAACAACACGGCATTGTAGTGAATGGGTTGGGTGTATTCATTATCTGTACTACTTTATTTAACCTTTCATTCTTCCCTACACTTTGTCGTTCTTTTATTCTTCCCTGCATTTTGTCCTTCTTCCATTCTTCCCTTCACTTTGACGTTCTTTCATCCTTCCCTTCATTTTCATTCTTCCCTACAGTATGTCCTTTTATTTTTCCATTCATTTTGTCAATACATTCTCCCCTTCATTCATTTTCCCCTTTATTCTTTCACTCTTCCTTCAGTACATGTCAGCGTCTCTCCCAGTAACATTCTAAGGGTTCTAACACTCACTCTTACTGAATAAAATCCCGTGAAGTCAGCTGGGGTGAAACACCGGAAATGCCCCACGTTGTTATGTTTACATCATCTCATTTCTTAACACATACTAAATTCCTTAAATTCTACCAGATTATATTCCACCATATAAGTTCAGCAGTAAAAATATTAATACATGTTGATCAAGAGTCCAGAGGGATAACAATGATTAGTATTCATTTTCTGCTAAAAAAATATTAAGAAATTCTTTCGGCAGAGGTCGATTCCTTTTCACCATAATACAAGCTTTGATAATCTGGTTCACTGGGAGGGAATATCTGATGTCGTTATTTATCACAACACTTTTAAAAATATCTTGAAACAGAAATGTGGTGTAATGTGTGAAAATTCACTTGATCTAATGGAAAAAATATATATAAACATCAACACAAGGAGGCCATCCGAACACTGTCCATAAATCACAGAGTTGTTCGTCGGGAAGAATGTGTTTATGTGCCGTCTGAAAATTACCACAAAAACCTCTAGGAATAAGCTATTTTCACCATTAAAAGTGTACGCTATAACGAAACATTAGTATCTAGAGTACCCGAACGAAGACTGATAAGGAAATAAGTGTATAAACACTGATTTAGAAGTTTGTTTACGTTCTCATTTGTCAACCTTCTCCTTTAAATGCCTCATCATAACATGTGAGTCAAGGACTGCAGCTGCTAGTGACTTAACTCTGGCCGTGTCCACCTCTCCACCAAGTTATCTACCATCCATGACTGAACTGCTACACATTCTTGTGGCTGGGACTCTCGGCAGTACACATTAACATGCCACAGTGGAATCAAGGTTGGCACTGCTGGTTTTTTTTTAGTACACACTAAACTTAAGCCATAGTGGAATCAGGGTTGGTATTGCTGTGGTTTTTCATTAATTCATTACCAAACACGCGCGGCCTTTTCATATTTTCCATCGAAATGAGTCTTTCACAGGTTATTTGTTATTTTTCCTGGAGTACCGTGCCATAGCTACTGGGCATTTTTATAAAGACAATGAACGCTGAGGATTTAGAATGAATAATTATTCCACTGACGTCTACCAGTAGCTAGCCATATCTTGCGTCCCCAACACTTGCTTTTAAAATTGAGAGATTGCTGTCATAGGTTGGATTAGGTTTGGTGGTAGGTGGTGGCGACCGTCATTCGCTCACTTGATCTTTCCTCTCACTTTTCATTACTCATTCCATTTTAGGCGACTTTACATTGAGTGTCAGCCTAATGGTTTCCTGTAAGCCAGGAAACAATTTACAGCGCTGGGTGGTAACCATATAACCAGCCTTTACGTGTTCCCTATGTGTTAACAGGTGGGTTGGCGTAGGATTAGTGTTCCTCCTCGTAAAACCACTAACTCAGAGACAAACGGCTACCCTTTACGGAATTATGGCGTCTGGCTATAGATAAACAGATTAACTCTGCTAATATCAATCAGTATTTAAATATGCACTAATACGTACTAATTCTGCCCTTACTGTATCATGTGACGCCTTTATTTACCCAATTTAGTGCAATTATGTTGTATGTATATATAAAGCAGTGAATTAGTGACGATTACCTTAGATTTAAAAAATCTCTCTCTCTCTCTCTCTCTCTCTCTCTCATCAGTAATTCCTTGTAATCTTGTGAATCCATCTAAATTCTTTCTTCCCTCCTTCCTCCTCTGTTCCTCCTCATATTCCTCATTCCCTTGTCTGCAGTGTCCCTTCCCTTCCCTGTATCTCACTTTCGTCGTGATTTCATTCTCTCTCTCTCTCTCTCTCTCTCTCTCTCTCTCTCTCTCTCTCTCTCTCTCTCTCTCTCTCTCTTCCACTTAACTTGTCTTGATAGGGAAGATAGGCTTTGATCTCTTCTTCAGATGAGATCCAGATTATTGATAATGGAAGAGGATAAGGGTGAACTGTCCCCCCCATCTCTCTCTCTCTCTCTCTCTCTCTCTCTCTCTCTCTGTCTTATCCCAAGCTCATTAAAACGCCCAGAGAATTCATAAAGGCGTAAGAGTACAAGAGAATGAGAAGGTACTCGTGCGTAGGTGGGAGGCGTAGAAGGGTACCTGGCGTATGACACTGTAGAGGAGGAGGAGGAGGAGGAAGAGAAGTAGAAGAAGAAGGAGAAGGAGGAGGAGGGGATGAAGAAGGAGGAAGAGGAGGGAATTAGTTAGCTAATGATGAAAGGAAATGATGATGATGATGATAATGATGATAATTATGATGATGATGGGAGGGGGAGAAAATCCAAAAGAGGTTCAGGAAGAGGAGGTGGGAGGAAATACTGAAGAGTGGAAAGGTATGAGTGGGAGGAGGAGGAGCGGGGGAAAATAAGTAAGTAAGAGCAGAGAAGGGTGGAATAAGTACGTACTAGGAGGAAAGGTGTAAAAGTACTCATGATACGTAGATCACCTGAGAGTAAATGAGAAGCGTAGGAGAAAGACGAAGAGGAGGATGCCTAAAGGGTGAAAATGAATGAGGCACTGCTTGTGATGGAGAGACGGCAACTTTACGCCTAGCTGAAGTGAACAGGGTGTTGTGTTGGTTAAGGGTAAAGACAGGGATGATATCAGGTAACCGGTATTGTGTAAAGTGTAGGGAAGTGTAGTGTGGTGTTGTGAGGCGGACAGGGAGACGCATACATCCGCTTGAGGCTCCTATGACTCACTATCATCTCCATATAATCGTCTGACATTACACGTAGCTAGAATGTAATGCTAGAGGAGACGCGGCCATGTGAGGGTCTGAGGTAGAATATCAGGCAACTGGTGTGGTGTAAAGTGTAGTGTGGTGTTGTGAGGCGGGCAGGGAGACGCATGGTGTGGTGTAAAGTGTAGTGTGGTGGTGTGAGGCGGGCAGGGAGACGCATGGTGTGGTGTAAAGTGTAGTGTGGTGTTGTGAGGCGGGCAGGGAGACGCATGGTGTGGTGTAAAGTGTAGTGTGGTGGTGTGAGGCGGGCAGGGAGACGCATGGTGTGGTGTAAAGTGTAGTGTGGTGGTGTGAGGCGGGCAGGGAGACGCATGGTGTGGTGTAAAGTGTAGTGTGGTGTTGTGAGGCGGGCAGGGAGACGCATGGTGTGGTGTATAGTGTAGTGTGGTGTTGTGAGGCGGGCAGGGAGACGCATGGTGTGGTGTATAGTGTAGTGTGGTGTTGTGAGGCGGGCAGGGAGACGCATGGTGTGGTGTAAAGTGTAGTGTGGTGGTGTGAGGCGGGCAGGGAGACGCATGGTGTGGTGTAAAGTGTAGTGTGGTGGTGTGAGGCGGGCAGGGAGACGCGTGGTGTGGTGTAAAGTGTAGTGTGGTGGTGTGAGGCGGGCAGGGAGACGGATACGTCAACCTCAGGACGCACGCTAAGATGCACACCATAAATCCTCGTACAGTCATGGACAGAGAAACCTGGACAGGTGAGGCGAGGCAAATGTCATATTTTCTCTATTCCCCCGGCTTGTCCGTCACTCTTCGTTCACGACTCCTTTCCCCCATCCCCCCCACCCCCCATCCCATTTACCCTCTCTTCATAGCACCTGCCAGGCTACACTCCCCATACCCCCTTCCCTGCCCCCATACACCACAGTTCGCTAATCCGCCGACCTTGAACCGTGTGTGTGTGTGTGTGTGTGTGTGTGTGTGTGTGTGTGTGTGTGTGTGTGTGCATCCTTGACACAAGCAACTCCCTACATTTTTTTATCACAACCCATCCCTCCCTCTTCCCTACGGCTACTCTGCTATCACACACACACACACACACACACACACACACACACACGAGAAGCTCGTCTTCATTCTTCGTATACGCAGCTGCTCTCTCTCTCTCTCTCTCTCTCTCTCTCTCTCTCTCTCTCTCTCTCTCTCTCTCTCTCTCATTAAGAACAACTTTTTATTTCAATGTGTCACGGAACCGACAAGACAGGGCAATATCTTAGATCTTGTCATCACTACAAATGAAGATATGGTCTCAAGCCTCACTGTGGGTGAACATCTAGCATCTGGCGATCATAATCTCATAAGATTTTCCATGAATCTCTCATATAATGAGTGCACAAGTAAAACTAAAATGCCGGACTATAAAAACGCAGATTTTAACGGCCTAAAGGACGCCCTGAGTACACTAGCTGAACACGTAGAAAGAATTAATGATGTAAACGAAATGTGGGCAGAATTTAAGCACGTATTCATGACCGCTCAATACAAGTACGTGCCAATGAAATCTAGACAAACCAAGGGTAGAAACAAACCAGCGTGGTTTAACGCCGATATTAGCAGAGCAGTTAAAGAAAGAAACCGTCTCCATACCTTGCTTAAAAGTCACACCAGTGAATTACTCACAGGGCAATATATCAGTAGTAGAAGAAAAGTTAAAAAACTCATTAGAACAGCTAAACGACAATTTGAAATTGATATAGCAAAAACAAGTTCTACGGATCCTAAGCTTTTTTATGGATACATTAACGGCAATAAGGGACTCAAGGCGGGCGTTGGTCCACTTGTCAGCGACGAGGGTGCTCTTATCACGGACGATCAGGAAATTGCCTCTACTTTAAATAAGTTTTTCAGCTCAGTTTTCACAGTAGCCGCCAATGACACCATCGAAGAGCATCAAATGTCAATCCAAAATGCACTAAGTGATATGCATATTAGCAGTAATGAAGTGAGAGATAAACTTATTAAAATGAACAGTAATAAGACTCCCGGCCCAGACAATTTCTACCCTAAAATACTAAAAAATGTGATGGATGTAATATGCAGTCCTCTAACATCTATCTTTAACAAGTCCCTACAACAAGGAAAGGTTCCAGCAGACTGGAGACTGGCTAACGTGACCCCTATATATAAAAAGGGCAGTAGAGATCAACCAGGTAATTATAGACCAATTAGCCTAACCTCTGTCTTGGGAAAGATCCTCGAAGCATTAATTAGAGATAGGATAGTTGAGTTCCTAGAAACTAATAACGTAATTAGGAACAGCCAGCATGGCTTTAGAACGCGGAGATCATGCGTGACAAATTTAATTGAGTTTTACGATTCACTTTTTAAAATGAATGATTGTACCAGGTCACTTGATATAATCTACTTAGACTTTCAGAAAGCCTTTGACAAAGTGCCGCATGATAAACTAATGACAAAAGTAAGATCACTTGGAATTGACGGAAATATTCATAGGTGGATACGTTGCTGGTTAAGTGAGAGAAAGCAACGAGTCGTTATAAATGGAGTAGAGTCAGACTGGGCTCCAGTGACCAGTGGTGTTCCTCAGGGATCGGTGTTGGGACCAGTCCTATTTATTATGTATATTAACGATATCGATGTTGGCCTAAACAATTTCATTTCTAAATTTGCAGACGACACAAAAATCGGCAACACTATATTAACTGAAGAAGACAGAATTAGCCTTCAAAATGACCTTAATAATATTATCAGCTGGTCAGAAAAATGGCAAATGCCCTTCAATGTAAGCAAGTGTCAGGTACTGCAGTGTGGGAAGAAAAACAAAAGGTATGATTACGAAATGAAGGGCCAAATCATTAGCAAGTCCTCACTAGTTAAAGATCTAGGCGTACTAATTTCAGGCGATCTGAAATGTTCAAATCAATGTATCTCTGCCGCCAATAAAGCCAACAGGACCCTAGGCTTCATCAAAAGACATTTTACATATAAAAGCAAAGATATTGTAATCCCCCTATACAAAAGCATAGTCAGGCCACACTTAGAGTTTGCAGTGCAATTTTGGTCGCCTCACCTAATTAAAGATATAGAAATACTGGAAGCGGTCCAGCGGAGGGCTACCAAGTAAATCCCGTCCCTGAGGAACAAACCATACCTCGAGAGACTCAGAGAATTAAACCTATTCTCTCTTAGAAAACGGAGACTCAGGGGACAACTGATTGAATGCTTTAAGATTCTAAAAGGCTTTAGTAATACTGATTCAAGCAAGCTATTCACAGTAATTACCGAGACTGTAACTCGAGGAAATGGTATGAAGTTGCAAGCAAGAAGGGCTAATCTTGATACAACCAAAAACTTCTTCACTTACTCTGTTGTAAGCGAATGGAATAAACTCCCTGGGAATGTGATTGAGAGTGGTACCATAAATATGTTTAAAAAGAGACTGGACATGTATCTCGACGCAATTGGTATCGTTTAGTTAGGATGGAGCAATTTGCATATTCGCGTCTGCATTCATGTGTCTATTAGACACAGACAATATTCTAGAATATATATAATAGATAAACATTCTGTTCATCTTCTGATTAAAAAAAAAAAAATGCATGCATAGAGTAAGTATGTGGCTGTATGCCCAAATTTTCCTTTTCCACATTATTCTACTTTCTGCCGATCCTATAAAATTCCTTCAGGTTTTTCATTCCTGCAAGGTATTACTTCCTCTCTTGTTTCCTGTACGGCAAATGCCGGAGGGTCTGGAGGGTGGGGGAGAGAGCCTTCTGCTGTGCTATCCTTTTCTCCTGCTCCTATGCACTATATTAGGATTAAGGCCGGACCACCTCGTAGGGACCGTAAGGTCTGTGTGGTCTGTGTATCTATGTAACTCTCTCTCTCTCTCTCTCTCTCTCTCTCTCTTTCTGTTTTTCAAGATTCTGTAGGAGTGAATAATAATGTCAGTGCAAAGTATGCCTTTATTATTGTGATATAAGTATTATAAAATAAAACTTAAGAATATATTTAAAAAAAACAACTGCAGTAGGCTGGTTGGCCCATGCGAGGCGACTCCTCCTGATTTTGGATCTGCATACGAGAGAGATAGAGAGAGAGAGAGAGAAGTGAGGAGTGACCACTTGTCCCTCTCTCTCTCTCTTTCAATAATCTGTAGCAGTGAATAATAATGTCAGTGCAAAGTATGCCTTTACCGTGATATAAGCATTACAAATTAAAACACTGGAACATATTTAGAGGAAACAACTGCAGGAAATCCTCTCGAGACGTCAGCATGTGGAACTGTCATTATTTCCCTGCGGGCCAATTAACGTCCACCTTCATACTTGCCTACTCCCTTCTGCCACCATTTTCGCCAATTCTCCTCATCTTTACTTTCCAATTCAGAGCATGCCATTTGTTATGATAATAATTGCACAAACACACACACACACACACACACACACACACACACACACACACACACACACACACACACACACACATATATATATATATATATATATATATATAAGACAGACAGAGACAGAGATGGTAGATGGGGGGGAAGGAGGGGGAGAAGAAAGGATGGAAGCAAGTGTTTAGTTTGAGAGAGAGAGAGAGAGAGAGAGAGAGAGAGAGAGAGAACATAAGAAGAGAGGATAACTGCAGTACGCCGGTTAGCCCATGCTATATAGGCAGCTCCTAGAAGAGAGAGAGATGCCGCCATTTTCGCCAAAGACTCCACTATATTTCTCCTCATCTTTACTTTCCGATTCAGATCATGCCAATAGTCATGAAAGTCATGATAATAATTGCACACACACACACACAGATATATATATATATATATATATATATATATATATATATAGCAGGGGTTGAGAGAGAGAGAGAGGTGAGAAGGGTCCACGTGTCCCCTGGGAATGGCCAGCCTTCCCGGGTCATATGGGTAGGACGGAGAGGAGGTGAGGGAAGGAAGGGGATGGGGGGGTACGGTTCATATGGACGAAGATTTAGTAGAAAAATCGAAAAGGAAAAAGAAACTATTAGCTCAGCCCCTGAGTGTCCAGGTTGCTTTGTCCATGACTACCAGGTGAAGAGCAGGGAAGGGGGGTGGGGGAAGGGGAGAGGAAGACAAAGGGATAGGAAGCTGAGGAAGATTGAGAGAGAGAGAGAGAGAGGGAGAGAGAAGGGGGAGTAGTGTTGGAGGGCGAAAAAGTGTGAAATTATACAGTACAAACAAGAAGAGAGATGAATCAGATCGCCTGGTGGTAGAAAGAATAAAAGAAGCAAGCCAACACTAACATGCCAACACCATCATGCTGAAGCGATTAATTCAGATGTGAGGGACGAATCTTACACGTTACTCTTGGTATTTGCAGACGATTTTTACTCAGCCGTGGCAGTAAAGGAACGAGGTAAAGAATGACCCCTGAACGTGAGATAAATTAATTCAGATGTGAGGGACGAATCTTACACGTTATTCATGGTATTTGCAGACGATTTTTAATCAGCCGTGGCAGGAAAACGACAGAGTAAAAAATGACCCCTCATCTCATTCTAGTAGTTCAGTTACTCTTCTAGGAGCTGCCTAGCATGGGCCAACCGGCCTACTGCAGTTATCCTCTCTTCTTATGTTCTTAAATTAATTCGGGGACGGGAATGGATTTCTTCTTGAGGTTATCCATGTTAACTACAAACGGTTTTATTCAGCTTAGGAAGGATTGCTGGTACTGACAGGATCGAACACTGTTTATTGCATTACGGTAGTCTCTTATTATACCTGTATATTATAGGATCGAACACCGTTTATCCCATTACTGTAGTCTCTTATTTTACCTGTATATTATAGGATCGAACACTGTTTATTGCATTACGGTAATCTCTTATTTTACCTGTATACTCGTATTATAGGATCGAACACTGTTTATCCCATTACTGTAGTCTCTTATTTTACCTGTTTATTATTCTGGTTACCTGCAGACGGTTTTATTCTGCTATAGAAGGAGTTGACGTAAACACCTCAGCTTACTCCAGTACTCTTGCATGTACTTCGTATTATTCTTATTATCTACAGACAGATTTACTCAACTCGCCAACAAAAGAACCGGGAGGGTAAAGAATGATCCCCGAACGTGAGATAAATTAATTCAGGTACGGGGCCGGGTTTTTGTGGACGCAGCAGCAGCCGCCAAGAGAGGCCAAGACAGCCACACGGAAAAAGGCCCCTCGCCCTGCCCAGGAAATGTGCGGGTAAAGGACATCCTGATTTCTGGACGGATGGCCGCGAATTTGGCGATAAGGAGTTTGCGAAAAGAAATCAAGGGGCTGAGATAGAGGTTAAGAGGTTGAGACAGGAGTTGTTAGGGGTTGAGAGAGGGGTTACTGGGAGTTGAAGGGTTGTGAGAGCGGGGTTGTTGGCGGAAAAGTAGGTGGAGCAACGGGCAGGGTTTTTGTGTGTTAATGGTGAGAAAAATGTGTTGAGAGAGAAAACGAATGAGAAAAAGGCTGGGACTGGGCGAGTAGTTATGGGGGTTAGAAAGCGTTATTAGGGGATGGAGTGAAGGGTTATTAAAAAAAAAATGAAAAAGAGGTTACAAGATTAAGGAGGTTGAAAGAGGGGCTGAGGAGGAGAGAAAGAGACTGAGAGATAAAGGAAGTGCTGAAATCTGGACGGGTGAGTTGAAATTTGGCCGAAAGGAGATTGAGAGATTGGTCATTAGGGGATTGAGAGAGGAGTTATTTTGGGGATTTTAGAGAGAGAGGGGGGGGTATACGTCTTGATGGTGAGTGTGTATCAAGTAAGCAGATTGCATACCGTGGGAGTGGCATCCTTCTCGAAGTGTATGGCACCACCAACACAAAAATGCCGACCAGATTTCAATAACCTAAGTGCTCGGGCTGGGGGGAGAGGGGGGAGGAGGACATAATAGGGAGAGGGAGAGAGAACGGAGTGTGGGGAGGGGAGAGGAGTGTGGGGGGTTGTGATGGTGATGCGAGGGGGTGTAAGGGTAGGGAGAGGATAGGGCAAGGAGACGAGGAAGACTGAGGGATTAAAAAGGATGTGAGGTGGGGGAATGACGAGGAAGGAAGGAGAAGCAGGATGAGGATGAGAGAGGAAAGAGAGAGGGGAGGCTGTGGGGGAGCAAAGGGAAAGGGGTGTGGGGGAAGGGGTCGAGATGGGAAAGGGAGGAGGAAGCTGAGGGAGCGATAGGAGGGAGAGAAGGAATAGGGAAGAGAGGGGAGTGGGGAAGTTAGAAAAGTTGAGAGAGGATGAAGAAGGAAGAGGGAGGAGAGGTGGAGAGAGGGAGATGAGTATAGGGGAAGGGAGAGGAGGGGGACAAAGACAGGTGATACAGAGATAGAGGAAATTAGTTGACATGGCAAAATAAAAACAGGGGTGAGAAAATAAAAATATGCAGATGAGATGGATTGTCATTACGTGGAGTGACTACTGGTGGAGAGAGAGGCGAAGTACAAGAGGAGGGATGGAGGGCAGGAAGGAAAGGAGGAGAGGAAAAGTGCAGGAGGAAGAAAGAAGGGTGGGAGTCTTTACGTGGGAATTTTGTAAGAAGGTAGGCAGGGGAAAATACTGCTGGTTGATGGACCTGTGAAAAGTAGGTAGTTAGGTTGGCCAGTAGGTAAGTAGGCTGGTAGGTAAAGAATCACTATGTATATGCATGAAGGAAGGTAGGTAAGTAGTAGACAGAAAGGCAAGTAATCTAGTAGACAGGTAGATGGTTAAATCGATATAAACAAAAGTGTGAGAGACAAAGGGAGACGTGGGAGGTCAAGGCCTTCTAAAATTAGAAGGCCTCTCCAATCCTCTTGTGACGTCAGCCGCGTAGGTCAGGGGCAAGGTGCGTGGTCAGGTAGCGGTCAAGGTTCTGCCTCACTAACTCTTTGTTATATATATATATATATATATATATATATATATATATATATCATATACGTATTGGGGCTGTTATATTGGTGGTATATTGGGGCTGTTATTCTGGTGGTATATTGGGGCTGTTTTATTGGTGGTATATTGTGATGTTTTATTGGTGGTATATTGTGATGTTATATTGGTGGTATACTGCGATATTATATTGGTGGTATATTGGGGTGCTATATTGCTGGTATTACATTGGGGTGCCATATTGCTGGTATTACATTGGGGTGTTATATTGGTGTTATATTGGGGTGTTACATTGGTGGTATATTGGGGCTGTAATATTGGTAGTATATTGGGTTGTTATACTTAGAATCTTACTGTATATTGGGGTGTTATATTGATGGTATACTGGAGGTATTATATTGGGCCTCTTATATACGGGGTGAACAAGGTAATGCAGATTTCGTTTGAATTCGATTCAGTTTCTTTATAGAGGAAAGCTGTGGAGATATGTAGGAAAAATGAAGGGTTATATATTCCTCTCTTATCCAGCTCCAGCCACGTCTGTGTAATGGCTTTGGTCCTACACCCTAGCATGGCTAAGGCCTCATTTTTCTTATATTCAGTACAACTACGATGACTTAAAGCTTCTCACTGTACTCTCTACACTTTTCTGATAATAATGAACAGAAAATAATGTTGTACTTACCCTGCTGTTCCGATTTGGAGTGAACTGGTCGCGCTTAATGGCACGTAGCCACGTGGAGGCAAGTTCTTTATCTTGCGGGAAGGACACTTACTTTTGGTCCATTTTTATAATTTCCCTTACATCTGGGAACACAACACATGTAAGGCATTATTACCTTAATAAAACATACAAATAATGTAAATATCAATATATAATACAATGTTTTTCCGTCCTTATTGTTATTGAACACACAGCGTGACCTCTCCCGACCATAGCTGACCCAACACTACCTTGACCTACCTATAAGTACGTCACGGCTCACCGTCCCCCCCACCACGAGGCCTTCTAATTTTAGAAGACCTTGGTCCGACTCTCCTCTCCACACCGCGCTCTCAGCCCGCTGAACCTTTACTTGTATCGTCTATGTACTTCCTAAAAGTATTTGCTCGCCACATACAACTTGTGTAGACATTTGGCTATGAATTTAAACTAGACATACATCATTAAATAAAATCTCTTGCTTAAGTAGGAATATCATAATTCAGCAGTTAAATGAGTCCTTTATTTACACATATCATCACCATCAACAATTGGTTTACATGTATTATTAAACTGCCCACTTCACTTCTCACAGAAACAAAACCATTACATGTTACCATTCACATTACTATCAACCGCATCACTCCACCGACGTCCACTTTCTCATTATATTGCACTTAAAACATTACACTCACACTCTCTTCCATCACCACACTACAGTGCTGTCCCGGGCGATAAAATGCAGTACATCAGTGTTTATGAGCAATGATGAAATTCTGACTATAAGTTAACAGGAGTATGGTGATAATTGAGCCACCTGGGATAATATTTACAGGCTGTCTGGATTTTGTTACCTACCCTAACCTAACTTTACCTTACGTCAGTGTCTGTAGCTTCCTTTTTCTCCCTGTCTTTTTATTTTGATTTATGAGATCATTTAATTTTGCACAGAAATTATTTAGCAACGCATTTGTGGAAGCCCACAGTAGCATTCTTTGAATTTTTTCTATGTTATGACCTTCATTACAGTTGTTCATAGGAAGGAAGGCATCTTCATCCATCAATATCTATCTATCTATCTATTGCCAGACACCATAATCCCTTAAGGGGTGGCCATTTGACTTTGAGTTAGTTGTTTTACGGGGAGGGGCACTAACCCTCCACCAACCCACTTGCTGACACGTAGGCAGCACGTATGGTTTGGTTATATGGTTACCACCCAGCGTTGTAAATGGTTTCCTGGCTTACAGGAAACCATTAGGCTTGTCACTCAATGTAAAGCCACCTGTAAAGGAAAGAAAAGCAATAAGAAGTGACAGGAAAAATGCGAGAAATAGGAAGAGAGGAGGACAGGCACAGAAAAAGAATGATAAAGGCTAAGGAAGAAGTAGGCAGCACTACATCAAGTGAGTGGATGATGGTGAGAAATAGGAAGAGAGGAGGACAGGCACAGAAAAAGAATGATAAAGGCTAAGGAAGAAGTAGGCAGCACTACATCAAGTGAGTGGATGATGGTAAGAAATAGGAAGAGAGGAGGACAGACACAGAAAAAGAATGATAAAGGCTAAGGAAGAAGTAGGCAGCACTACATCAAGTGAGTGGATGATGGTAAGAAATAGGAAGAGAGGAGGACAGGCACAGAAAAAGAATGATAAAGGCTAAGGAAGAAGTAGGCAGCACTACATCAAGTGAGTGGATGATGGTAAGAAATAGGAAGAGAGGAGGACAGGCACAGAAAAAGAATGATAAAGGCTAAGGAAGAAGTAGGCAGCACTACATCAAGTGAGTGGATGATGGTCGCCACCACCTACCACATTACGTGTTATCTCTGTGCCTATATTTCTTTGATTTACGGATTTTGAACTCTGGATGTTGTGTAAGTTTGTTAATGAGTATATAATTATACATGATAATATTTACAACAGCATCATCTGGATACAATAGAGCCCCTCTACTTATGCCCTGTATGAAATTATGGTTGTCTGGTAGGCATTCCATTTCGTCATCAGTGGTAAGTAAGTCTTTAAATAATTCACATTTCACTTTTTTGTACACAGCAAAGCAACAGAATCCTGCAAGGTATGTTATTACTTGAAGGAGATCCATGGAGTTTTCTATATCCTCTGGAGTCACATCAACATCGAACCTATGCATGTTTACCATATCATTATTTTCCATTTTCTCCCAGTTTGCTTCTTCAAATACTTTAAAGTAAACACTTTGGTTATAAAGAGGTAACTTCAGTACAGATATCATCCTCAGTTTTTTTTCACACTCAAACACTTGTCTAATGGATATGTTATAATTGCCTCCTGTAAGTTGCCGATATTTTCCAAATCTTGCCTCCAAATGATCAGTTTGAAATTTTCCTGGTAGTATATATTTCATGTTTAGTTCACCTATGCAATAATCGGTTATTTGTAATATGGCTGTGGTCGTATGTCTCAGAGCAGTAAATGTTTCATTCGTCAGTTTTCCAGTCACTTCTGTCATGCCATCCCAAAGATTTAACCAGCTTAGGAAATTGTGCAGGAACAAATATCTTTCATCATTGTCATCACTTGTCATTGGAGCAGCATATTTGTTTTTAAGACGACAACCTTTATATGGAGATTTTACGTTCATTACTGTCCACCAAGTATAGATTATCTGTATGTAATTAGCAACATCTTCAAAGCATGGTAAATTATGTGTTTTCCCTAGAGTCATTAATGCTTGTACAATATATTCGTTGAAAATCTGCAACACTAAGCTGACATTTTGTTTTTCGAGATTTGAGGGTGATAAAGACTTTAGCGTAAGCTTATAGGCATGCTTGAGGAGGGAATCTGCTTCTAGAGAGTGAAGTTGTTTTAGAGTAGTAAAAGGAGCTTTACAAATTCTGGTTACTCTATCACATATCTCATCAATGGAAAAGTGTGGAAATTGCATGTACTTGTCATGATTTTTCTGATTGATCCAATTATTTCTAATGCATTTGAATATATGTACTGAATCAAACATTAAAAACAATGGCCTGGAAGTCTGTGCTGGATGGCGATAAACAGTGGAACATCGTGGTGGCGAGTGAAAATATGACATGGCCTTCCTATTGATGGAGCTGTTGTCTGTCACTGCACATATGACTCTGAAGCCTATCTCCTCTAAGCCAATGATGATCCGCTTTATGAAATTGAACAGGTCTTCTGCTTGCATAGTTTTAGCAGGCAATATGTGAACAACATCCTTAAATTTTGAGCACAAGCTGCTTGTCATAAACACAAATGCACTGCTAGCTGCCTCAGTACTGTTGAAAGCTGACCCAACAACATTGCCACCTTTATAATCAAAATATTGCTTCATATGAATCTCATCAATCATTAGTGTTACAGTTACGTCACTTTGTGATAGAAATTTAAATTTAATCTTAATATACACCAAAAAGTTACTGTTCTGCTGTTCAGCTGCCGGGCTCAAATGTTGTGATAGGGTGAGTTTCCTAGCAGTAGTGTAGCTTGGCAAGAGTAAGTAACCAGTGTTCCTCAACAATCTGTAACCTTGTGGGGAGCAGTTATATAGTAAGGATGAAAATACCATGAACTCTGGTGAATATTCCAGTTTTTTTAATGTCATTAGGTGTAGCTGTTCACATATTACTTTCACGGTATTTATGTGCTTAGATGTCTCATCTCGTAAAAGTGATAACATTGAAATGACCAGTTGCAATATAAAAATCATTCTTCCAGGACTAGAAGCAGGTTACATTTTTTTAGGTATGCCAGCAGCTCTTCGAGAGAATTAGTGTCACTGATATGTGAGGGAATACGATAGTCACCTAAATTCTGCATCTCAATTTCACCTACAAATACCCTCACTGCACAACGTTTATCAATTTCCAGAGACAATGTTATCTTATGATAAGGTATGCGTGCAATATGGAATATCAAGACTGATTCCCGATTAATGACTACACTCCAGAATGTATCCAGAAAATCGAGCTTCGCTAGCAGTTCATCCATCGTTGCAAACTTTCTTTGTTGCTTATACAGCGAATCATCTGCAACACTTTCTGCAATTGCAGTCTGAATTGCACCTTCTTCCTTTCTGCATCTCCTTGTATCTGGAGATTCTCTCAAGGAAGTAGTTGTTGAAAGATAGGAGGGACAGTTAGGCAACTTTGAAGGAACTGCCCCCTTCCTAAGTCTTGGCCTGCCTAATTGTGCTCTAAGTCTCCTCCCTGTTTTCTCATCAAAGTATAATGTTTCCCTCTCTATCTGCTCTGGCCGAAAGTGTAGTTCACACACCTGTACAAAGGTGGCTGCTGTAATTTATATATTTATTTTTTCATGCATGTATACGTTTGAGTAAAAAATAATAATGAGTGTAATTATATAACATCCTCAACATTAGGGAATATTGAACAATTTATAGTTCTAAAAAATTCTGTTGCTAACTTTAATACTACATCAGTCTGGTCATACGACTATTATAGGTATGCTATAACAAGAAACATCTGACACGTTCATCAAATAAAAAATATATATATATCGTTTTTAGGAGAACGCGCATTAGAGAAAATGGGAAATTCAAATGGGGGAACTATCGTTTTTTTTTAGTTGACATAATTACTGTGGCTAACGTTGGTTATAATGCATTATGCTGGTATTACAAATAGCAGAGGCAACATCCTGCATGCTATAACAAATACTACATTACTCAGATAAATAAATGAAAAATGAAGCTTTGTATCAAACGGAGAGTGCACTTTACAGAAAATGGAAAATTAGGCTATTTTAGTTCCTTGTTTACTAATGCAGTAAACTGATAATAATACGATTGTGATATGTATCAATGTCCATGTTATAACAAAGAACACCGGAAACATTCCTCAACTACTTGTATATCGGTGCATATATTATCTAATTTCTTTGAGTCGTCTAAAATGCGCTATAGGCTACTGTGACCCCGCGACCTCCGCCATTAAGGCTACCAAGGTCACCTCACTAACCCACCGCATGTTCACTTCGGGTCACCAAGTTTTTAACCCTTTCGTCAATATCTGGCAATCAACATATTATCTAAAGGTTAATAATCTTAGAATGTAATCATGGGACTATAAAAATAATACATTTACTTACCCTGCTGTACTGATTAGGTGACAAATTATCCCGTTTTATTGCCCTTGTCCACTCGTCCACAAGTTCCTTGTCTTTAGGAAACGAGAAAATACACACCGAGGGGCCATTGTCATAGTTTCCTTTGCAGAATGGCACACAACACTTGCTTGGCATTATTGCAGATAGCAGTTAACAAGCCTGGGAGTCAAAGAAACCATGAATAATTCTAATGAATAAAGATACACAGGTGTGGTGTGCTACCGTCACGCTCCAATAAATCACACTGACAAGTTACCAGTTAGACTCGTGGTCGAGTTGCCAATACGGCATTGGAACTTGGAAGGACCTAAGGTCGTGACGTAGTGCTGACGTAGCAGATCTATCAGGCCTTCTCTCTCGGTGGCCGCAGACAAAACGCCTCCAAGTTGCTGTCACCCACCATTTGACTACCCTCCCCCCAACTCACCCCCCCTCCCTCATATACCTCTCAACTCCATAAATTAATCAATGTACAACATTTTAAACTAATATGTACAGTATGCTATACACCAAGGGCACAGCGTGGGAGCGGTGTGGTGGCGGTTGGTGGTTGGGGACCCAGGGGAGGGGGTAAGGTTTGGTGGTGACCTGCTAATCCCAACCCTTCCCCCATAATCTGGGGACTCCGGTCGCCGCAGCCTCCCTCTCCCGCACCCACACTCTGTAGCCTCACACTTGTATTTACAATGCGTTTTTCCTGGATGTATATGTAGATCACTATGTATAAGTTTTATGTGTGTACAAATGTATTACTGTTTGTGACCTCTGTTTCCTATTCCATTCACCGATCTTGTGTACGTGAATATGTATATACATATGGTATATATCAGTATGCTCAAACAAATTCCATGTAACCACATACAACAGCACTCTTTATACTCACTGTACAGTTTAATACATGTATTACTGTATATAAGATTACTAATTAGTCCACTTTAAAATGATTGACCAATCACACGTACAGTATATTGTAATCTAATCTAATACATTAATAGGCTCGGGAAGATGACTACCTAAGTATCATCTTCCTTTTGAGATATTGTACAACTACTATTTTTATATGTACAGTATTGTGTATCTCAATAAATGTATCAAATTCAAATTCAAATTCTCCATTTAACTCCCACCGGTCTGTCCCCCATCTCTAGCCTCTCCTCGTTCACCTCATGCCCCACACCCCTCTCTTCCCTATCTCTACCCCCCCAAGTACCCTCTTCTTTCCCCTGAACACCCACTTCTCTCTCTCTCTCTCTCTCTCTCTCTCTCTCTCTCTCTCTCTCTCTCTCTCTCTCTCCTTCCTTACCCCCAAAGCCTCCCTCTCTCTTCCATTAACCCCCACCCCTCTTCCTCTCACCCCTTAGCCACTGCCTTCCTACTTTTCTATCCTTGTCTTTAACTTATAGAATAGTTTTTGTTAATAACCTTCCCTATACCAAACAGCCACAAAAGGGCCGACAGGTCTACTGCGTTTGCTTTCCTTAGTACTCCTTTGTACCTGTATCCCCTGCCCCAACTCTACCCTCTGTCCGAGTCCTTTCTTCCCTATCCCCAACCCTCTCCCCCTACCCTCCACCCCTCTCCTCATTCCCCTTACCCTCGTTGCCCTTAACTCCCCCTTCTTCAACTCATTTAACACCCCCCTCTCCCCTTCTCTCCTTTCACTCCCCTCTCACTCTCCTTACTCTTTTTTTCCCCTCTCACTCCCCCTCTCACACTCCTTCCCCGCCCCCTCCGGCTCACCGCTGAAGCATGTAGTGTAATTAATCCATCATAACCTCGCCCCCACTCTGCAGGAAAGAAGGCGGGGATTAACGAATATATACGATACCTCAACACGCGACGTCAACTTGGTGCTTGGTTAAACGTTGATGTGTCTTAATACAGGTGGTAATTACAAGGCAGGGCTGGCTAAGGGGGCATGGCAGGAAGTAGGTGAGGGTGTTTGTGGCGTTGGGGGTGTGTGGATGGTTGAGGAAGGAAGGAAAGATGAAAAGAAGAGGAAGGAAGGAAAGAAGGGTGGGTAAGACTCTCTCTCTCTCTCTCTCTTATCCAAGAATAATTAAACAAAAATGAGATACACGTAAACAAAAGAACCACAACGTAACTTGAGATTGTGCATAAATGTCACTTGGTCCCGGTGGTAAAATTGTGTTGGTAAGATGTAGTGGTGATGCTGCATGACGTGAAGTGGGGGTGAGGGGTGGGGGAGAGAGGGGGTGAAGGAAGAGAGGGAGAAAGAGGGAAAGTAACGTCTGGAAACAGCAAGAAACAGAAAGAAAGAAAAAAGAAAAAGACGTCATTGGATGCAAGGAGTTGTCTTGTGGATAAATGTAGAAACAGGAATAAAAAATGAGCTGAGAGGAGAGGGGAAGTGAGATGAATTGTTTGGACTGAGGGAGCAAGTGTACGGGGAAATGAATAATAGGAGAATGAAATGTGAAATGTACGCAAGTGCCCGGAAATGATGGAGAGAGAGAGAGGTGTAAGGTGAGAAAGGAATCGTAAAGAGAAATGAACAGGAAAATGAGATATAGGAGTGACAAATAGAGGCAAAAAAAGACAGTGAGATACAGGACTGATAGTGGCGGGAGAGGAAGGCAAGACTTCAGCAAATGCGAGGGAAAATGTAAAATTATCGTGGTAAGATCCAACTAACTTAGACGGAAGAGTAAT
>NW_027643802.1:222500-227958 GCF_032717465.1 Coenobita brevimanus | reverse complement strand
CTAGTTATCATGTGTTCTTTTCGGGTATGTTTGGGTGAGTGTGTTTGGTTTGTGGGTTTGTGGTGAGTGTTTGTGTGTGTTTGTATTGTGTGTGTCAATGGCAGGAGTTTGATGCATTGTTTGTACACACACACACACACACTGCTGTATATCTATCAATCTCTCTTTGTGTCTGTCTACTCTCTCTCTCTCTCACACACACACACACACACACACACACACTTAATACACCTGTCTGGGCCTCATTAGTGATGTGCCAGGTAAGAAGAGGATAGCTTTCTCTCTCTCTCTCTCTCTCTCTCTCTCTCTCTCTCAGGACTAAGAACCAACGAAGATTGAAAGAAAGAAAAGTTAAAAGGATGGAGAGAGAGAGAGAGAGAGAGTTTGCTGTGGTGTGAGAGGCTGTGGCAGAGGTCAGTAGGGCCGTTCCTTAATTATTTTGAAGTAAGAAATCCAGGACCGTTCTGGGAGAAACAAAGGGACAGTTCTGAGAGTAACAAAGGGACCGTTCCTGAAAAGTTAGAAAATAAGGAAGGAAGGAAGGAAGAGTTAAGACTTAGCAGAGAGAGAGAGAGAGAGAGAGAGAGAGAGAGAGAGAGAAGTAGCAGATGAAAGTTTATAGAATGGACGGAGGGAAGAAAATGACTGTGTGTGTGTGTGTGTGTGTGTGTGTGTGTGTGTGTGTGTGTGTTTCTATATGTATGTATGTGATGTGTGTGTGTGTGTGTGTGTGTGTGTGTGTGTGTGTTTCTATATGTATGTGTCATTGTGTGTGTGTGTGTGTGTGTGTGTGTGTGTGTGTGTGTGTGTGTGTGTGTTTCTATATGTATGTATGTCACTGTGTGTGTAGTGTGTGTGTGTGTGTGTGTGTGTGTGTGTGTGTGTGTGTGTGTGTGTGTTTCTATATGTATGTATATAATTGTGTGTGTGTGTGTGTGTGTGTGTGTGTGTGTGTGTGTGTGTGTGTGTGTGTGTGTGTGTGTGTGTGTGTGTGTGTGTTTCTGTGAGTGGGTGGGTGAATGTGCTGTGTGTGGATGGAGGGGGGTGGAGGTGAATGGTTTGATTTGGTTGCTGTGTGTGTGTGTGTGTGTGTGTGTGTGTGTGTGTGTGTGTGTGTGTTCTTACCTAATTGTATCTTTACAAGAATGAGTCCAGTTTGTACTGTCCCGTGTCTTAAACCATATTTATCGTACATATCCTTAAATTTGTGAATTGTTTTGGCACACACTATTTCATTCGGTAGTGCATTCCATTGATCAATTGCTCTGTTTGGGAAACTGAATTTCCTTACGTCTTCATTACCTCTCTTCTTATGCAGTTTTTTGCAGTGTCCTCTTGCTGATGCTTCCCCATATGTTAAGTAATCATTTATGTCTATTTTCTCCTTTCCTGATATGCACTTATATAGCATTATCATGTCACCTCTTTTCCTTCTCTCCTGTAGTGTTGGTAGATTCAGTTTATTTAGTCTTTCTTCGTAGCTTAGATCCCTTAAGCTTGGTTTCCATCTTGTAGTGGCCCTTTGAACTTTTTCAATCTTGTCTATGTGTTTTTTGAGATGAGGACTCCAGACTACTGATGCATATTCCAGGGTTGGTCTAATGAATGATGTTATTATCCTTCTTAGCATGTCTTCATTTATGTATGTGAATGCTACTCTCATATTAGCAAGCAGTGTATACATGTTCCGTAGATTCTCACCGATGTGGTCAGCCGGAGATAGTCTGTTATTGATAATCACACCTGTGTCCTTCTCCCCTTTCTGATATGTGAAGAGTTGAATTTCCTAACTTATAATCCCAGTCTAGTCTTTTTCACTTTTACCAAACTTACTTGTGTACTTGTCTGATTAAATTCCATTTGCCAGTATTGCTCCAATGTGTGTGTGTGGGGGGGGGGGGCGGGGGGAGAAGCAACCAGAAGCCAGTGACTCTCTCTGTTGTAGGAACAGTTCCATTCCTTTGGCTGAAAACTATGTAGTATTAACTCAGAATTTTCCACCCACAGAAGGTCAGGCCCCTGGATCTGCAGCCCAAGAAGACCCGTGCCATCTGATGCAGCCACGACGGTGGCAGATGAAGCGCCTCACACCTAAGATATCAAGAGGCGAATGTCCCATCCCGAAGGTATGCCGTCAAGGCATAAATAACGTCAGAATGTTTATTTTTTAGCCCCCACTGAACAGTTTTTAATTCCCCCTGAAGAGGGTTAAATGACTGCAAGTGTGTGAGAATGTTAGATGTCTGAGCAATTGTGTGAGAATGTTAGATATCTGAGCAATTGTGTGAGAATGTTAGATGTCTGAGCAATTGTGTAGGAATGTTAGAGGACTGCAGTTGTGTAAGAATGTTAGATGTCACAGCAAATGAGTGAGAATGTTAGATCTCTGACCAGCTTTGTGTGAGAATGTTAGATGTCTGAGCAATTGTGTGAGAATGTTAGATGTCTGAGCAATTGTGTAAGAATATTTAGATGTCTGGCAGGCAATTGTGTAAGAATGTTAGATGTCTGAGTAACTGTGTGAGAATGTTAGATGTCAGAGCAATTGTGTAAGAATGTTAGATGTCTGAGCAATTGTGTAAGAATGTTAGATGTCTGAGCAATTGTGTGTAAGAATGTTAGATGTCTGAGCAATTGTGTAAGAATGTTAGATGTCTGAGCAACTGTGTGAGAATGTTAGATGTCTGAGCAATTGTGTGAGATTGTTAGATGTATGAGCAATTGTGTGAGAATGTTATATGTCTGAGAAATTGTGTGAGAATGTTAGATGTCTGAGGAATTGTGTGAGAATGTTAGATGTCTGAGCAATTGTGTGTGAGAATGTTAGATGTCTAAGCAATTGTATGAGAATGTTAGATGTCTGAGCAACTGTGTGAAAGTGTTAGATGTCTGAGCAACTGTGTGAGAATGTTAGATGTCTGAGCAACTGTGTGAGAATGTTAGATGTCTAAGCAATTGTGTGAGAATGTTGAATGACACAGTTGTGTAGTTTAATTACGTGTATCTCTTGTCATTTTTTATCCCACAGTGAAAAATAAAATATCCATCATGTGGAATATAAGTGTTATACCCACAGTCATACCACAAGTGGCTTTTGCAGACTTAACATATCTCTGTGATTCACTCTCATTGCATCTCAGTATCCTTTTGTATGTAAGTAATCTATCTATCTGTCTATCTATTCCCAGACGCCCCAATCCCGTAAGAGTGGCTACAAATAAATCGCCTCCATGTCTTCCTGTCCCACACCTTTTCACTGCCCTGCTCCCAGCTCACATCCCCCTCTCATATACCTCTACTCCATCCCTCCATCTCATCCTTGGTTTCCTACTTCTTCTTCCCTAATAAATAAAATGATGCAGGAGAATACTGAGTTGCAAAAAGGAAGCTAAATCACTCAACAAAAAGGAGCTTCAGTGCCTGCCATACAACTTATAATGTGGCCTCTTGTAGGTTGTGCCATCCACTCGTGTGATAGTTTTTTTCTTTGCTGTTTACATCTTACGCTTATAGATTAGTTACTTACAGGAGCAGCCTAGCATGGACTAACCTACCTTAAGTTTTCCCCTTCATATGCATGTTTGTTGTTGTCTGTCTATCTATCTATTGCCAGACACCTTAATCCCCGTAAGGGGTGGCCACAAACAAATCACCTCCATGTTGCCCTGTTCCCCACCTCATTTCATTGTTCCCCTGCTCCCAGCTCACTAACAGTCTTTTGCAGTTAAATTTGTATGTTCATAGTTACGTTCTTTGTTCTTGCAGGTTTTTGTAGCTACACTTTCATGTTCTTTACGTGCTGTGTTCTGGTCAAAGTGTCATTCTGTGTTTATATGCTTGTGTCTGCCTCCTTCTTCTGTTATGTTCTTTATGTGCTGTGTTCTGTCAGTGTCATTCTGTGTTTATATGCTTGTGTCTGCCTCCTTCTTCTGTTATGTTCTTTATGTGCTGTGTCTCTGTCAGTGCTGTCATATTCTGAGTTTATATGCTTGTGTATGCCTCCTTATTATGTTATGTTCTTTATGTGCTGTGTTCTGTCAGTGTCATATTCTGTGTTTATGTGCTTGTGTCTGCCATAACCTTCTTCTGTTATGTTCTTTATGTGCTGTGTTCTGCCAGTCTGTGTTTTTGTCTGCCAACCTTCTTCAGTTATCCTCTGTTTATGTTCTTCTCTTGACTCAGTGCTTAGCCAGTTTTATAAATCATGGCTGGTACTCTGTTCAGTTAAGGCAGCTCCCTAACACCTCTTCCCAAGCAATTTATTTTTATTTATTTTTTAATAACAGAACAGAGGAAGGAAAAACGAATAAAAAAATAATCCATCCACCGTATTACTGGTGTCCTCCATTCATAAAATATCTGTAACAGTTGGACTTGAACAGCTGTGGGTTGAAGTTTGGAGGGAAACAACTCTGGGGAAGCAGGAGTTCCAGAGAGAAGTGCAGTTCGGGGAATGTGAAGGAATTCTGATAGGCCGAAGTTGTGCAATATGGCTGAGTGACATTCCAGTCATGAGTGCTACCAGATGCTTATTACCCCTTGAATTATTTAAATAATTCAAATATCACCACACTCTTCCTATAAAATTGTACAAAATCCTATTACCCCGCTGTATCCAAAAATAACTAGCTAAGGGCTAGGGAGCTTGCTTAATTGATGAGAATACAAGCCATGTGTACAGTAGCATGGCTCACCTCAGTTTAGGGATTCCTTCCAGAAAAAAGGATGGCATCATTATTTTGAACTGAGTGATTAAATCCTTCAGCATTTAGCTGGGCTCATGTATTGTTTTCACTTCACTCAGCTAGATATGAACTCAGGGGACTGGTGGTCAGCATCCCCTGAAAGGAGGATGGTGATCTGCCGCCAATATGCTCCTGTAGACAAGAAAGCAGGGAAGGGATAATAGATCAGGTAAATGAGAGAGCCTTGGTTAGTAGTGGGCAGTGGTGTTTAGCACAGGAGGCAGTCCAGCACCTGAGGCCCAGTGATGGGTTTGGCTGACCTTACACAACTCTTTTCTTTCTCTTACCCTGATGTGTGAACGGTAGGCAGTTGTGACCATAAACAGGAGAACGTTGATATATGTTGAAATAAACTGGTAAGGAAAAGGTGCTTGGGTGTCTCCCCCAACCAGTGGGAATATGACTAACACTTTGACTTAGTCACACTTTGTGTAGGAGCTGCATAGTGGTGGTGGTGGTGTGGTAGGTAGGATGATGATGATGATGATGATGATACTTGCTTCACTTACTCACCCACTCAATCACTCACTCACTCTCTTATTCACTCACTCACTCACTCTCTTACTCACTCACTCACTCACTCACTCACTCTCTTACTCACTCACTCACTCACCCACTCACTCACTCTCTTACTCACTCACTCACTCACTCACTCATCTCTCTTATTCACTCACTCACTCACTCACTCACTCACTCTCATATTCACTCACTCA
>NW_027643802.1:205000-210000 GCF_032717465.1 Coenobita brevimanus | reverse complement strand
GAGACACTGAAAGAGTTTGTAGTGGCAAATGTAGGAGTCAGCAACAGCACTCGAGAAGGAAGAAGCGTACAAACTGAGCTCGTACAAGCCCCCGCCCATCAGGCAGTCACAAATAATAGTGTATCAGTATCTTCCTCACCCAGCGATTCAGTACGTTCCTCGCCAAGCAGAAGTCCCCTTTACTATGGTAAGAAATGGCGCAAAACCCGGAAAAGATTCGAGGAAGCATCTTCCCATAACTACGTATAATCGCTACCAGATCCTTGCCGAAGCGGTAAATGAGACAGAAGAAACAAGGCTTATTGGGGACTCTATTGTACGCAGTCAGCTGGAGGAATTTTGTGGACGTGCCCCCATCAGCAGAAAGAGGTACTGTTTTCCAGGAGGTGGACTAAGTGATATCACAGAAGCCTGCGATGAGGTCACAAAAGACGCAAATGATCAAACTCTATACGTTATCCATGTTGGTACAAATGATCTGAAGCGCAGTAGATCAGAGGAATTGCTAGCAAAGTATCATGAAATGATCAAACGATTCAAAACTAAGTCCACTAATGTGATAATATCTGGTATACTCCCAAGGATCAAGGCAGAAAATAGTTTCTATGATAAGGCCTTCAGCACAAATAACCGGCTCAAATCTCTCTGCACGCAAGAGTGAGTCGACTTTGTCAATCTGTGGGACCAGTTTTATGAGCAACATACTCTATTCCAGAAAGATGGTCTCCATTTGAACTCAGTAGGAGCGGCACGGCTAGGTAGACTTCTACACGATAAAGTTGCCCTCTTCAGATCAAAAAACGCGGCACGTCCAGGAACAGTAACCTTAACGTAAATACCCACAAAGTCAGATCACCAACTGTTCGGAACGGAATTAGAGTCTGCTATGCTAACGCACGTAGTCTACGTAACAAGTTTGAGGATTTAGAATCTCTAATTTACCTAGAAAATTATGACATCATTGGCATCACAGAGTCCTGGATTAACACATCTGACCGTGACTTTCTAGCGGAATACTCACTAACAGGGTACAATATTTTCAGCTGTGAGCGACCACATCGAGCTGGTGGCGGTGTTTTACTATATGTGAAAACTAGTCTCCATCCCCTTGTGCTATCCAAACCCAGTATTACCAACATAGATGCCAGTTATGTTCAGCTAAGTATTAATTCACACAAAATAAATATATGTCTCATCTATCGTCCGCCAGCACAGTCAACTGAGACAGATGAAAAACTTTATGATCAAATTGCGGAAATTTGTTGTCAAGAGGATAGCGTAATTTTTGGAGACTTTAATCTACCGGTAACAAAGTGGGGTGAACCACTGACGGCACACTCAGGACAAGAGCTTTATACGAATCTTCAGGAAAGCGCCCTTTCCCAACACGTAGAATACCCAACGAGAGGAAACAATATCCTAGACATCATCTTGACTACAAATGATAACCTAGTCAACAACGTTGAAATAGGACCTGAGTTTAGTTCCAGTGATCATCGAACTATACAGTTTAATATTACTACTGAAAAAGTAAAAGAAACGGAGAGCAAAGAAAAAGGTCCCAGATTATCGTAGAGCTAATTTCAACAGGCTCAGAGCGCTACTTGCAACTGCAGATTGGAATCAAATGTCTGAAACCGATGACATAAACCAAGCATGGGAAATATTCACCGAAAAATTTAATGAAGTGGTAAAGTCATGTGTGCCACTACGTAACAGACGTCCAGCTGGAAATAGTAAACCAAAGTGGTGGTCCAGTGAAATAAAAAGTAACTTAATAGCCAAAAAACAGGCATACCATAAATATAAAGCTACACAAAATAATGATGATAAATTACAATACGATAATCTACGCCGCACATCGAAAAGACTTATTAAACAAAGCAAAAGAGCACTGGAGATCCACATTGCTAATACGTGCAAATCAAATCCTAAAGAATTTTACAGTTACATTAGAAAGAAAAAGGTTATGACTACATCAATAGGTCCTCTAGAAACAAACAATGGCAGACACACTGAAAATGAGGTCGAAATGGCAAACATTCTTAACGATTACTTTGCGTCTGTTTTTACAGTAGAAAACACCACCAGAAACCTACTGTTACCCACAAACCAAGCAAATAGCACAGTCCTTAGTAACTATGCTATCCATAATAATGATATCCTTTCAGCCATAAATAGTACGGACATAAACAAAACCCCTGGCCCCGATAAAATATCACCGAGAATTCTCAAAGAAGCAAAACATGAGTTACTGCTGCCACTCTCTGTCTTATTCAATAAATCATTAAGTACTGGGAAAGTTCCACGCGAATGGAAACTAGCAAATGTAACACCAATTTTCAAAAAAGGAAATGAGTCGCACCCAGGAAATTACAGACCAATCAGCTTAACATCAGTAGTGTGCAAGTTAATGGAAAAAATCATAAGAGATAAAATAGTTAATTATCTAGAAGAAAATAATATAATTAAAGACTCGCAACATGGATTCAGACATCGTCGTTCATGCTTAACTAACCTACTGGACTTCTTCCATGATGTTTACAAATCATACGATGACTCAAGAGCAGTAGATATAATTTACCTCGACTTTCAGAAAGCATTTGACACTGTCCCTCACAAGCGTCTCATGAGAAAAATAGAAGCACATGGAATAAAAAGGAAAGACGCTAAAATGGTTACAAGACTGGCTGTCAGACCGAAAACAGCGAGTTGTGATAAACGGAAAGGAATCCAAATGGCGTAATGTGATCAGCGGCGTTCCCCAAGGCTCAGTACTTGGACCGATACTTTTT
The DNA here is from genome assembly GCF_032717465.1 of Coenobita brevimanus. Classification (NCBI taxonomy): domain Eukaryota; kingdom Metazoa; phylum Arthropoda; class Malacostraca; order Decapoda; family Coenobitidae; genus Coenobita; species Coenobita brevimanus. Next base: position 207,205 of record NW_027643802.1, on the reverse strand, counting down.
ATTATCTATATAAATGACATTGATGAGGGTCTAAATTGTAAAGTATCCAAATTTGCAGATGATACTAAAATAACCAGTAAAGTCACTTCAAAATTACAGTGGCAGCAGTTACAAAATGACCTTAATACTTTAGCAAGCTGGGCAGAAAAATGGCAAATGAAATTCAACACAGAAAAATGTAAAGTACTTCATATTGGAAGTAACAATGTCCATGCAAATTACAAAATGAACAATATTCAGTTATCAAGTACAGACAGTGAAAAGGATCTTGGTGTGATAATATCAAAAGACCTAAAACCAAGCAAGCAGTGTACCGATGCGGTAAAAATTGCAAACAAGCTAGTGGGTTTTATTGGAAGAACTTTCGAGTTTAAATCGGAAAAAGTCATACTTGCCTTGTACAACTCGCTAGTGCGCCCCCATCTTGAGTATTGTGTGCAATTCTGGTCTCCGTACTACAGAAAGGACATTGAAAAATTAGAGAAAATTCAGCGAAGAATCACAAAAATGGTACCACGACTTAGAAACAAACCATATGAGGAACGCCTTGAAGAACTTAAATTATTTAGCCTAACGAAGCGCAGGTTAAGAGGGGACCTTATTGAAGTTTTCAAAATCATGAAGGGATATGACAACTTAGACATGAATAAATATTTTGATATAGACCGGTCGAGTCAAACCAGAAGTAATGGCTGCAAAATCATGGGAAAACGATTCCAATCCCACGAAGCAAAATACTTCTTCTTTAACAGAGTTGTAAATATCTGGAACAGATTACCCTCAGATACCGTGAACAGTATCTCAATTGAGACATTCAAAAACAAATTAGACAAGTATTTGCACGAAAATCCTCAGCTGACTCTTTTTCTGTCCGAATAACTTGCTTTTATAGCTACGGTACATGTAAGTTCATGCCCCCTTAGTCTACAAGACACCCCGTAAACAATGTACCCGTACATAGTGTTGCGTCACGATATTATACATTTTCAATTTATTCGGTGCAAACAAAGCAATATAAGCACAGATTAGGATCTGCACAGATAACCCTGAGTTAACGGTCACTACTCTTACTTTCGACCTGTGATGGGCTGTGGATCACTGAGGGTCCCTGTTAGTCAAGTGACCACCATCGGGATTTTTTTAATGTACCAGGGGTCACTGCTTCAGGATGAAACTTGTGTACTGTCCCACATGGGAGAGTTCCTTGTCTCAGTGGAGTGAACGGAGCTATTGCCTGATTGACTGCTGCCTACCTAAAAAGCGCCAGGGAAGGTTGCCGCACCACCCCTAAACATCCACTCTGTGCATTGCACATCCACACTGTGCACTGTGCAGTCCCCTTTTATCTAAGACACCCGTCCTATATACTTTTCAGTCTCCCCAGCGCAAAGAAAGCAATATAAGCACAGATTAGGAGCTGCACAGATAACCCTGAGTTAACGGTCACTACTCTTACTTTCGACCTGTGATGGGCTGTGGATCACTGAGGGTCCCTGTTAGTCAAGTGACCACCATCGGGATTTTTTTAATGTACCAGGGGTCACTGCTTCAGGATGAAACTTGTGTACTTGTCCCACATGGGAGAGTTCCTTGTCTCAGTGGAGCAAACGGAGCTAGGGCCTGATTGACTGCTGCCTACCTTAAAAGCGCCAGGCAAGGCTGCTGCACCACCCCCTAAACATCCACACTGTGCAGTGTGTAGCTTCCACGTTATGTCCACAGACTTCCCATTAACTCAATGTAACTGGTTTATAATGTCATGCCGTAACTATTATTTTATTTGTTTACTTTCTCTTTCAGGTTACTCTATCGGGTAGCTTATAGATAAAGTATTATAGAATGTGACTTTTCCTTTCCAGTGTTTCCTATAAAATTTCCATGTCAGTTTTTCCATGCTGCATGGTGGTTTTTCTCACTTTTTCCTGGAGGGTTTGGTGGTGGGGGGAGCCTTCTTGCTTTCCTATCCTTATCCTTCAACATGTAGAGTTAGATCTTGTAGTCATAGTTTTCTCTAACAAGCAGCCTCGAAAGGACCATAAGGTCTGTTGCTGTTTGCTTTCCTGTGTAATCCTGTGTGTAATCCTTCCTCTTCTCTTCCTCCTCCTCTCCTTCCTTCCTCTTCCTTCTCTTCTTCCTCCTTCCTTCCTCTTCCTTCTCCTTCCTTCCTTCCTCTTCTCTTCCTCCTTCCTTCCTCTTCTCTTCTTC
>NW_027643802.1:182500-185000 GCF_032717465.1 Coenobita brevimanus | reverse complement strand
GTAGGGTAGGGTAGGGTAGGGCACGAGAGAGAGAGAGAGAGAGAGAGAGAGAGAGAGAGAGAGAGAGAGATTTAGAACTTTAACATCCTCTCATAAACCAGATACCACAGTCAGTCCTATAAAAAATATTATATATAATTAAATGCTCTATAAATTCTCATACAACAGATACCACAGTTGCCGTCTATCCTAGGAAAAAAAATCGAAAATAATGTAATCGCAATATATGGAGGGGGGAGAGGGAGGGGGAGGCCGAGGATGAGATGGAGGGATGGGGTGGAGAGGTATATGAGAGACTGACGAGGAGAGTGTATGTGAGTGAGGTGGAGGGGGGAAGAGGGAGGGGATGCCGAGGATGAGATGGAGGGAGGGGGTGGAGAGGTATATGAGAGAGGGGGGTGTGAGTTGGGAGCAGGGCAGTGAAATGGCGGGGGACAGGGCGACGTGGAGGCGATTTGTTTGTGGCCACCCCGTACGGGATTGAGGCGTCTGGCAATAGATAGATAGATAGATAGATAGATAGACAGCAATAGCCTCTAATGTCGTTGATAATCCTGGGAAAAATTAAGGTAAAGTTTCAGTGGAAGAAATCTCATTAAAAAGATACCACAGTTCTAGTCTATCCTATAAAAAAAAATAATTCGAAAACCCGCTTTAATTCATATGTTCTCTTGCTTCGTAGACAATCCTGGGGAAAATAAGTATCACGAATTATTCCGTCTCATAAATCGGATACCACAGTTCTAGTCTATCACCATACTCCGATTTAATTCTTTCGCCATCCTCTTATTTCTATCACTATACTCTCATTCTATCACTATTCTCTTCATAAATAACGTACAAAATCACCATCACCACCATATCCAAGAATAAATCGCTGAGGAACAGGTGCTGGGGGCAAAAACCTCATCAGCCTTCCTCACCCTGGCGTCGCTTTTCAAACTTTCAAAATCACTCACCTTTTCAAACTGCCATTTTCTCCTTTCCTCCTATTTTAACGGCCATTATCTTGCACTAAAATGACCTCCGGAGTCTAAATAACCTAATTAGGGCCGTAATGACCCCTGGAGAGGCGTAATTAGGCCGATGATGAGGGATAATTAGCACTACACACAATCCACCTCAACTCAACCGACGCTGCCTCCAAGATGGCTGCCTAACCCTTCCAACGTACACGCAGATTTAAAATATTTCTCTCCTGCCTTTATCTCCTTATTTTCCCCTATATACCTCCATAATTAAGTATATTATAATTTTCACCTTTATTTTGGGGCATTTTTGAGTCCCGGGAGCCTAAAATAAAAAAAAATAGATCAATATATTCAATCCAGTTTTGAAATGTTTGCCAGCCTGATCCCACGTCAACACACAGGCCTCCCAACCTCCCCGCGATTTCGAAATTTCAAAATCTGGCCTCCATGGATTTATTTCAGCCATTTACCTATTAACACCGCTATTAATATTGATTCTGGAATTTATATATACTTTTTTGAGTAATTTGGAGCCCCCGGGGAGCCAAAAAAGATATATTTGAATAATATTTCTCTCTTCAACCGACGTCGTAAAATTGGCAATCCTGTTTCCACCTTCCATGAGGCCTGTCCACGTAAGATCCGCTTAATTGCAAACTCCTTCTCAAATCGCCATTTTTTCGACTTTTCGCCATATATACCACCCAAAACCGCACATATTATAAAATTCTAATATATTTTTGAGCCATTTTGAGTAGCAGGACCGCGGGAAAAGATATATTAGATGAATATTTTGGAGAGAATTTGAACTGATCGCGCTGCCAAAATCCGCTTAATTGCAAACTCCTTCTCAAATCGCCTTTTTTCCGACTTTTCGCCATATATACCACCCAAAATCATACATATTATAAAATTCTAATATATTTTTAACCAATTTTGAGTAGCAGGGCCGCGGGAAAAGATATATTAGATGAATATTTTGGGTGGAATTTGAAATCGAGTTGCCCCTAGCCTGACCAAGATCCGCTTAAATGCAAATCCTTCTCAAATCGCCTTTATTTTGACTTTTCGCCATATATACCAACCAAAATCATATATATTAAAATTTTCTAATATATTTTTGACGCATTTTGTGTAGCAGGACCGCGGGAAAAGATATATTAGATGAATATTTTGATTTCAATTTGAACTGATCGCGCTGCCAAAATCCGCTTAATCGCAAATCTTTCTCAAATCGCCATTTTTTCGACTTTTCGCCATATATACCACACAAATCATACATATTATAAAATTCTAATATATTTTTAATCAATTTTGAGTAGCAGGACCGCAGGAAAAGATATATTAGATGAATATTTTGGGTGGAATTTGAAATCGAGTTGCTCCTAGCCTGACCAAGATCCGCTTAAATGCAAATCCTTCTCAAATCGCCTTTATTTTGACTTTTCGCCATATATACCAACCAAAATCATATATATTAAAATTTTCTAATATATTTTTGACCAATTTTGAGTAGCAGGACCGCAGAA
>NW_027643802.1:167500-175000 GCF_032717465.1 Coenobita brevimanus | reverse complement strand
GTGTGTGTGTGTGTGTGTGTGTGTGTGTGTGTGTGTGTGTGTGTGTGTGTGTTTAATTGCAATGAGGAATAGGCAATATATATCAAAGTCAAAGAGCGATAATAAAAAGGCTATATCATGACGACTCAATTAAGGAGGAGGAGGAGGAGGAGGAAGGGAAAGGTGAAGAAAAGATGATAATGATAAATAGGACTAGAAAAAAGAAGATAAAGATATAGAAGAAGAAAAAAGAGAAGGAGGAGGAGGAGGATAAGAAGAAGAAATAGGTAGAAAGAAAAAAGATAAGAAAAAGAACAAGAATACATCAGAAAGTATATAATAAAACTAGTAATTGCCTCATATAATGGCCAATAAAATAACCAATATATTACCCCAAGTCCAGAGACCCTGAGGCCACAGTAAAATTCCTAAATGCTGACTACTCAGTGTGGTTTAATTGGATCAGTAACCTTGCCCTCGAAATAAATGGAAAAGTTATCTGTCCGGCCCTGAGGAACGAGAAGTGGTATGGTATTTATTGCTCTCTCTCTCTCTCTCTCTCTCTCTCTCTCTCTCTCTCTCTCTCTCTCTCATTCGTTGAGTACAGTAATGCATTTTTATTTTATTATTGCTATCATCAGATTATTTTCTTGCACCTCAAAGTGATGACTTGTTATGATGGCATTACACACAGATTTCTTTACCCTCTTAACTCCGAGAAGTCTGCCATTAGCTAAATGAAATTACCTGGAAGTACATAATCGTTTAGAAAAGTCTCAGTGCTGTAGATGGAAGGTGTCATTAAGTGCGATTGTCAGGTGTGGTTCAGGTAATGAGCGTGGCATGGAAGTATCTAGTGTGGCATGCTCCTAGCCAGGCACCTTATCCATAGAGCCCCACCTTCTCATCCACCATACAAAGCTCATGTAAATAACTACGAATATAATGTATGACTCAAATCACCATTTCGTCAATAGGAAGAAAATTCACTAAGGCATTGAAGACGACTGTATTAAAAAAAAAAAAAAATATCTGTATCTACCGACTATTAATTATCGGGGAGGATAGTAGTAGGCATGTGTGTGGTGTGGCATTGTGTGGTGTGGCGTGTCTGGTGTGGTAGTGTGGTGTGTGTGTGTGAGATGTGGTAGGATGTGTTGTGGTGAGGTGTGCGTGAGGTGTGGCAGTCTGCGGCAATGTAGTTTGAAGTATGATTGTGTGTCGAGTTGTAGTGTGTGTGTGAGATGTGGTAATGTGAGGTGTGACTGTGAGGTATCTGTGAGGTGTGGCAGTGTAGTGGCAGGTGCTTGTGGTATGGCAGTGTGTGTGTGTGTGTGTGTGTGTGTGTGTGTGTGTGTGTGTGTGTGTGTGTGTGTGTGTGTGTGTGTATTGGAAGTGTGTGAAATGTATAATAGTTTGTTCTCTCACAGTGCCTTTTCAAACGCTCTGCAGAACAACTCTCACACTGACCACAGACGTACACCAGACTTGTCTCAATATCACCTCATCCACGTAATGGAGTCACCCAGCAAAATTGAATGTTTACTTTATTTGCAAAGTTTGTGACCATAAGAATGACGAACGACTCAACTTCAGGTATTGTTGAGGCCAGCGTGGATATTTTGGTCGCATTCCCCCCTCCATGCGAGAGTTTTTCACTGATACGAGTGGCGAGGGAGTTCAGGAGTGGGTTTCGATGTAGTGGGTGTTATGTTGATGGGTTGTCATGCTGCTGTGTTTTCCTTTCTAAATTCGTTTTCGTAAGCCACTCACACCTCTAGGTGAGAGTTAAGATTGAGGTGATGATGATGATGATGATTGGCTTGGGCGCTTATTTCTCCTCCTTATTTTCACACACACACACACACACACACACACACACACACACACACACACACACACACACACACACACGCAAACCTCTCCAAGTATGTGTGGTGGTGGTGGTGGAGTTGGTGTGAAGGTGGTAACTTTAATTGCTTTGGTAAATAAACTTACTTCCGCCACATTGTCTGAAGGCGTGAGTTGGCTCGTGGGTGTTAGATGGTAATGAACACAGTGTCATCATCATTATTATGCACTGGTAATTTAACTTGCCTTTCGAGGGAAGGGCTCACTTCCACTGGTGAATATGTAAGATTTTTTTTTTTATTCTGGGCAAATCACTTAAAATCTGCGAATACACATTTAGCGCATACAGTTCAGGTTCCTATCCCGAGGTGAGAAGGGAGGGGGGGTTACACGACTCTCCCCTTCCCCCTTTCCACTCCCTGACAGGCAAGATCGATTTTTTCTTTTCTTGTATCCTGACTGGTAGTTTTTGTTCCGCAGTGTGTGTGTTTATATATCTTTATCTATATCTGTCTGTCCATCTGTTCACACACACACACACACACACACACACACACACACACACAGAATCACCCTTCTGGGCCTTTATCCCTTTGGTGTATGAGACTGAAAGAATCCAGGTGTAGGAGGAGGCAATCGGTGCAGCAGCAGAACTATGGATGCAGTGTAAAATGATGTGGGTCATATTTATCATTCAAAACCCTGGAATTTCTCACCTGCTCTCCAGAAATGTGATGATCCGCCCAAAAAGTGAATATTATCCAGTAAATTTTCTGGGATGGAGAAAAATGGGTCGACTGCCAATTTTAAAAGGGGGGTGAAATCCATGTGATACAGCGTACATCCATCTTTACCAGTTGTCAGTTCTTTAACATCCTTTATTCGACGATAATTCACACATCTTATTTACATGTTTAGCCCTCCCTACCGCCTCCGTCATAATTCTGATGTTTAGTGAGGGAATAGCTTGCACACACACACACACACACACACACACACACACACACACACACACACACACACACACACACACACACACACATTCCCACCGCATCATTAATACGAGTACTTCCTAGGGACATCGGTGTTTGAATATGATCATTATTGTGGATTTACCATTCAGCTCAAGGCCCGACACTCTAAAGTACCATGTCCCTTCAAACCTGTTAGGAATGAGTATATTACAACAAAATAGGCTATCGCTGATAAGGTAGCATAGCCATATAATGCAACGTAACATAAATTGCTTCTCTCAGGAGTATATAGGGAAGATGGGTGCGTACTATAACGAACATGGAGTCAGGAGTCAGGGGCTAATGAAGTCGGGACAGAGGGTGGGAATGTCTCCGAAAAGATTGGCTTGAGTACTGAAATACTGACAAACCAGCAAGTAATAAACAAGGCATGAACGAAGCAAGGAAGTAAAATATGGGGTGATCAAGGGCTGGGCGACCTGATGTGAGATCGCCCAATGAGTTTTGTTTAAAAAAGGTATTTTGAGGTGGGCAGTGGGGTGGCCAGGCATATTTCAAGGGTGACCAGGTCCACCTCCACCACCCTTCTGGCTATGCTTCTGAAGTTAGGAGGTATAAAAAGGGCAAGAACTTGATCGGCTATATAATATAAGAGAGTCAGTCCTGAGTTCGTTCATCCTCTGTAATTCTTTCATAAAGAAAATATGCTGCCCATCAAGACAACTCATGTTTATTATTTACTGTCACCTTATGCGACAAGTCTAACTGTTCAACGTACTAGGAAACATGTACACAAACGGAATGTTAATGCAAATGAAGGAATCCCGCGGGAAACCAAAAACAGTCTCTGTCAAGCTTGTACATATATCTACACATCTGCTAATTCTTGATACTACAATAAATTTCAATGCATGGCCAGGGATTTTAAGAGAGTAACTTTCAGGATTGTTAAGAAAGACACTTAACACCATAACTGAAGCCTGATGTGTTAATTCGTGTGGATAACGCGAAAATATCAAAGATGATTAGTTAATATAATAATCATGGTTTTATCAAGGCAAGCTCCTTCATCAGTAGAGGATTATGCTGAGAGCTTTAGTTATATGATGATGCTGGTGATAGTGGGCGTGGTGGCAGATAGTGATGGTGGTAGAAGCTGTAGGTGAAGTGTTGGTGGTAGTGGTGTGGTGGTGGTGATAGCGGGTGTGGTGGTAGTGGTGTGATGGAGGTGATAGCGGGTGTGGTGGTAGTGGTATGGCAGTGTGGTGATAGCTGGTGTGGTGCAGTGGTAGTGTGTATAGTGTTAGTTGTGGGTGTGTTGGTCGTTGTGGGTGTGGTGGTAGCTGTGGGAGTGTTGGTGGGTGTGATGGTGCAGGTATAATGGTGGTAGTGGGTGTGGTAGTGGTGCTGGTGGTGGTAGTTGTAATAGTGGGTTTGATGGTGGTAATGCGTGAAGTGGTGATAATGAGTGTGGTATTGGTAGTGAGAGTGGTGGTGGTAATTAGTGTGGTGGCGACAGTGCGTGTGGTGGTGGCAGTGAGTGTGGTGGTGGTGGTGGTTGTGGTGGTGGTGATATTTTGATGGTGGATATTTCGTCCTGAAGTATATTGGAATAACTGATACAACAGTATTAGATCAGCATTCGTCAGTTTATGCGCCTGTGAACACATACTATCAAAGAGACAAATTTCAAATATTGATGCCTGATAGAAAGATAAATTTCCTTTTAGATGGTGTGAACTATTTTTAAATCGAATGGTTTGTTATAAGGTTGTTCTGAAATACCTGCCTGACACTAGCTTATGCCATTTAACTTTTAAAAATGGCACATCTGTCCAAAATTTGCCTCATAAGTCATTTCACGTTTCAGTGTTTGCATGAAAATATTGAGCGTCCTGACTGGAACAAATCTAATCAAGAAAGAGTGGATGTAACTATTGAAAGGATCAGTGCATTATTATGTAGAATGGGTAGGCCATTAATACCATTCACTACCATTCCAGCTTCACGCCAGATCAAGGCCGTGAGAGGTAACTGGTAAAGCCAGTCACAGATCTTGCATTCTCTTCAAGGCTCGCAGTTTCGGTGGTTTTGGAGGCTGTTTCAAACCTGCTATACTGAATTATAAGTATGCAGATTTTTTCATTATTCAGAGGATATTAACAGCATAAAAGAGGAGGTAATCGGCGAAATAAATAATTGAGGAAGAGGTGTTTGAAAGTTTCTCGTCATTGACACTGATTCGATCGTTCCTTCAGTGAATATAAATGTCTGTTACAAGATGACAGACAGAAAGAGACAGATAGACAGAAACAGACAGGCAGACAGACAGATGGACAGAAAGAGACAGAGAGACAGACAGACAGACAAACAGAGTGGCTGGGGACGAGAGGCCAGAAGAGACGGGCTGGGGACGCGCCTGACGTATCATATTCTCTCGTCTGGCGCGTCCCCAGCCCGTCTCCTTGACTCTCGTCCCCAGCCACTCCCTCCACTCCCTTTTCTCTCTCTCTCTCTCTCTCTCTCTCTCTCTCTCTCTCTCTCTCTCTCTCTCTGGATGGGTGACTTAAAACACACACACACACACACACACACACACACACACACACACACACACACACACACACACACAGTCAACGGCCTCTCTCTCTCTTTCTCTGGTTGGGTGACTATTCAAAACACACACACACACACACACACACACACACACACACACACACACACACACACACACACACACACACAAGTATTCTAAGGTAGGACTTGATGGTGGGGAAGGGAGTGTGTGTGTGTGTGTGTGTGTGTGTGTGTGTGTGTGTGTGTGTGTAACACACTCTAACCAAGGCAAGACTATGAATATTGTCCACTATACTCTTTTAACTCTAACTTGGCCTAAAACTCCCCTATTTCCGTCCTGAATGCTGAGTTGTAGCAATAGATGAACACTGGAAGATGATGCTGGTCACGAAGATGTGCTGAGGCAAGGTTGTAGAGCCATAGCATTGTACTTTCTGCCACTGAACTACGTGAAATCAGCTGCAAAAGAACGAAAATCTGGGCCAAGTGAAAGTGAAAAGAATATATCTCCCGCAGTTTATATATAATGTTTTTGTACGAACATTTATATCAACAGTTACCTTTTTTCCTTCATAATATGTAAGAACGACGTCGAACCAAGTTTTTGAAACGATCCAGGAATGTAAGAGTTCTCTGTGGTAAGAAATTAAGGAGAAAAGTGTTGTGGGTGTTGGCGGAGCATTGCGGTGAGATGTGCAGGCACACGCATGACTGTACACACACACACACACACACACACACACACACACACACACACACACACACACACACACACACACACACACACACACACACACACACACACACACACACACACTACTCTCTAATGGAACTTGCTGGTGGGAAAATGTGTGTATGTAACTGGTGGTGTGAGAGGTTGCCATGGTAACACACAGGCACCTCCCACTAGTCAACCAAAGACTTCCTTAGCGATATATTTTTGGACAAGGCTGATTAACATCCTTTTGTACGTTTTTTATGCAGATTATGGTAAAGCTTGAAGTATTTATACAGCACAGTAGGAGAGCAAGGTGTAATAAGCAAAATAAATCGCCAAGGGACAGGTGCTAGGGAGTTGTAGAATGAGTTTATAGCTGTAATTTTTACCAGAGCGTTCCATTAAGCTGTATGTATAGCTTATCAGACTTAACATGGCTGAGATCTTATATTTGCTGCTTATTTCTCATAGCATAATTACAGGCAGAAGAAGACGATAACACGGCTCTACATATCTTCAACAGCACTTTTTCGTGACTAGCATCATATTCTAATGTCAGGCTCTTGTTACAGCTCAGCATTCAAGATGGAGAGATGGCAATTTTAGGCCAAGTTAAAGTGAAATTCTGTATCCATTCCATAACACCTTTTCGTGACTATACCGGTCTTCCTCTAACACGGGCCGGTTTTCCATCCCTGTGTAGGTCATTTTACTCATTTCACGTAGCCCAGTGCCAGGAAATGACAATGGTATGGCTCTACATCCTTTACATAGCGCTTCTTCGTGACTAGCATAATGTTTTGGTGTTCATCTATTGTTACAACTCAGCATTCAAGATGGAGAGATGGTAATTGTAGGTCCATTTAGGGAAAAGAGAGTATTGTTCTATATTCTAGTGTTAATGTATCCTTACAGCTCAGCATTTAAGGTGAGGAGATGGCAATATTAGACAAAGTGAAAGTGAATAGAGTATGGTAAACATCTAAGTATAATTTCTGACTTTGTTTGCTACGGTCCCTGATGCTTCCTCTACGACGGTTTTCTCTTATGCACTCAGGCTCCTAAGACCCATTCCCAGCTGAATAAAATCGTCTGGAATCTAATAAAATAAAAGTACTAGAGTTGTCACGATCATTGGAGGGTTAATATTTACAGCATTAACGCTCTCAGACACTTATAAATAGCTCACAGGTGCATAATAGCCTCTTGTATTAGCTAGAATAAAATACTAGAGTTACCCTGAAGATGAGAGGGCCTCCGTGCCCTCTAGTGGTTGTAAAAGTAGTTGGGTAAAGTTTCACACAAGTTTCTGGGCTGAACAAGCATGGCATTCCATTGGTCAGTCAGTGGTACTCGGACGATAAGAGGGTGAGGCTGCGTCGGCTCCGTCTCCTGATGTAA
>NW_027643802.1:160000-162500 GCF_032717465.1 Coenobita brevimanus | reverse complement strand
CCCCCCTCTCTCATATACCTCTCCACCCCATCCCTCCATCTCATCCTCGGCCTCCCCCTCCCTCTTTCCCCCTCCACCTCACTCACATACACTCTCTTCGTCAGTCTTTCACCCTCCATCCTCTCCACATGGCCAAACCACCTCGGTGTGTTCCTCTTAACGCTTCCTATCACATCCACATCAACACCACAACGCTCCTTTATATCCTCATTCGTCAGCCTGTCTCTCCATGTGACTCCACAGGCTCCTCTTAAATGACTCATTTCCACTGCTCTCACTCTTGACTTGTGTCCTTCCAACAACGTCCAAGCTTCACTTCCGTACGTTAGAGTTGGTATCACAATACTGTCATGTAGTAATTTTTTCACTTCCATGCTCACTTCCCTGTTTCTTATCACTGCTTTCAAAGAACCAGCAACCTTTCTTCCCTGCTGTACCCTTTCAAGCACTTCACCCTCCAAACCTCCATCCTTACTCATCACACTACCCAAGTACTTAAACGTACTCACATTTTCCAATTCCTCACCATCCAACCTCGCTGTACATTCACTGACTTCACCTCTCTCAAAGACCATCACTTTACTCTTCCCTACATTCACCTTGAGATTCCGTTTCTTACACACTCTCCCAAACTCATCCACCAAGCCTTGCAGCTCTCCTTCGTCTTCACTCAACAACACAGTATCATCTGCAAACAACAGTACAGGGAGTTTCCAAACACTATCCTCTCTCACCATGGCCACTCCAACATCCACTACCCTACCTTGTACATCTTTTATTACCCCATCCATGTACAGATTGAACAACGATGGAGACATGACACATCCCTGTTTCAACCCAACCTTCAAAGAGAAAAATTCACTTAGTTCACCATCCACACGCACTGCAGCCTTCGCACCATCGTACATACTCTTCACAGCATTCAACAACTTTCCATCTACTCCATATATTCTTAACACTTTCCACAATCCTTGTCTATCCACCTTGTCATATGCTTTCTCCAAATCCATGAAAGCCGCATACAACTTCTTTCCCTTCTCTAGAAACTTTTCCACTAAAGATCTGAGAATGAATATCTGATCTACTCAACCTCTTCCCTTCCTAAAGCCTCCCTGTTCTTCTCCAACTAATTTCTCTGTTCTTTCTCTAACTCTGTTCTTTCTCTAACCAAGGCTCTCTCATTTACCTGATCTATTATCCCTTCCCTGCTTTCTTGTCTACAGGAGCATATTGGCGGCAGATCACCATCCTCCTTTCAGGGGATGCTGACCACCAGTCCCCTGAGTTCATATCTAGCTGAGTGAAGTGAAAACAATACATGAAGCTAAATGCTGAAGGATTTAATCACTCAATTCAAAATAATGATGCCATCCTTTTTCTGAAGGAATCCCCAAACTGAGGTGAGCCATGCTACTGTACACATGGCTTGTATTCTCATCAATTAAGCCAGCTGCCTAGCCCTTAGCTAGTTATTTTTGGATACAGCGGGGTAATAGGATTATGTACATTTTATAGGAAGAGTATGGTGATATTTGAATTATTTAAATAACATACAAGACGACAGCAAGGGTTAATAAGCATCTGGTAGCACTCATGACTGGAATGTCACTCAGCCATATTGCACAACTTCTGCCTATCAGAATTCTTTCATTCCCCGAACTGCATCTCTCTGGAACTCACTTCCCCAGAGTTGTTTCCCTCCAAACTTCAACCCACAGCTGTTCAGGTCCAACTGTTACAGATATTTTATGAATGGAGGACACCAGTAATATGGTGTATGGATTATTTTTTTTTATTCGTTTTTCCTTCCTCTGTTCTGTTATTAAAAAAATAAATAAATAAATTGCTTGGGAAGATGTGTTAGGGAGCTGCCATAACTGACAAGAATACAGGCCATGATTTATAAAACTGGCTAAGCACTGAGTCAAGAGAAGAACATAACAGAGGATAACTGAAGAAGGTTGGCAGACAAAAGCACAAAAACTAGCAGAACACAGCACATAAAGAACATAACTGAAGAAGGTTGGCAGACACAAGCACATAAACACAGAATATGACACTGACAGAACACAGCACATAAAGAACATGAAAGTGTAGCTACAAAAACCTGCAAGAACAAAGAACGTAACTATGAACACACAAACTTAACTGCAAAAGACTGTGTGAGCTGGGAGCAGGGCAATGAAATGGTGGGGGACAGGGCAACATGGAGGTGATTTGTTTGTGGCCACCCCTTAAGGGATTAAGGTGTCTAGCAATAGATAGATAGACAGACAACAACAAACATGCATATGAAGGGAAAACTTAAGGTAGGTTAGTCCATGCTAGGCTGCTCCTGTAAGTGACTAATCTATAAGCGTAAGATGTAAATAGCAAAGAAAACTATCACACGAGTGGATGGCACAACCTACAAGAGGCCACATTATAAGTTGTATGGCAGGCACTGTAGCTCCTTTTTGTTAGTGATTTATCTTCCTTTTTGCAACTCAGTATTCTCCTG
>NW_027643802.1:150000-155000 GCF_032717465.1 Coenobita brevimanus | reverse complement strand
GGGGAGGTACATCTTGAGGCACCACGGGAGACACAGAAGGGATGGGAACTCCAGCCTCAGGTGATGAGGGCTCATCGTCCCCAACTTCCATTGGCACTACAGGGAGGGGCTGCGAGGTAGACCGGCGAGAGACAGCATGCCCCGACAATCGGATCCTCGTTGGAGGAGTTGAGGGCTGCAGCTGCAGCACTCTCGGGACCAATGAGGTGGGGGTCACAGGGGGCCCAGAACGACGACACGGGGCCTTCCTTCCAGGCCTCCTCTGCACCATGGGTGGGGAGGAAAAAGACTCGGGGATGATGATGGCAGGGAGCCCATTGGCCTGGAAAATGGCAGGCAGGCGCTGGGCAAAAACCGCCAAATCTCCCCCAGAGAAGGCCTTGGCAACCTCCACACACATAGTAACGATGGTGGAGGCAGAGGAGGCAGGGAAGGAGGCAGAAGCCGCAGCTGGAGGCTGGCGCTGGCGCCGACGACGGGAAAGGGCGTGTGGAGAGCCCCGCACCACCTGGCCTGCAGGGCCAGTAACAAAGGCAGCTGCAGGACCCTTGGCGCTCTCCTCCACCACGAACTCCACCACCTCGCCAGCAGCAACTGAAGGCACAGGATGTTCTGGGTTAGGGGTCACAATGGAGGAACGGTGGATAAAAACGTCGTCGCCTGTATCCCGACGAGTCAGGAAGCCGTACCCCTTCCTAACGTGGTACCACCGTACCTGTCCCACCACCTTACGCCCCATGCCTCCGTGGTCCTCATCCTCAACTAGCTTTACGTTCTCCTTGGTACGAGCCATGGTCCTCCTTTCGTCCTCTCAGGTCAGGAGCTAGGTGAGTCGGTAGCAATGACTCCCCGTATCAGGACTCACTCCAGGTCAGGAGTTGAATAGAAAGTCAGGGATAGAGATAATTTCAGCCTGCGTCCTCTCCCAGCCGCTGCTCCTGACCGACCACGCTGGAGTCCACCGCCAATACGAAATATAAGGCGCCTTTAACATCGAGGCAACCCAGGAACAAAAGCAGAGAAGGCGATAAAAGAAAAGAAAAGAAAGTCCAATGAATGTTATAAAGGCTGGCCAAGTTGCACCAGTTGCCCCTCTATTATATACAGTTTTCTGTTTTAAGCTCCGTCCCCAAGATGGCGCCCTGCTGTCTCCCTCGCCTCGACCCACAACACAGCCTCGGAGCCATGCCACATCCACGGGTACGGTGGCCCCTTCAGACTTCAGTTACCCCATGACAAAGGTTGGGTGTAGACGTCGGTGATCTAGTTCCGCGGCGCCTCCCTGTCTACCTCGATCCAAACCTTCATCCTTCTCACATTCTCTCTCTCTCTCTCTCTTCTTTCCTCCATTTCTCTTCCTCTTTCGATCCGTCTCCTCTCTCTCTCTCTCTCTCTCTCTCTCTCTCTCTCTCTCTCTCAATACTAAACTGACACAAGTAGTTAATAAGCCTACACGAATCACTGCTACCTCTGATACTCTTCTTGATATAACTAAACTCTATCTGTCTATTGCCAGACGCCTTAATCCCGTAAGGGGTGGCCGCAGGTAAATCGCCTCCATGTCGCCCTGTCCCCCGCCATTTCACTGCCCTGCTCCCAGCTCACCCTCCCCTCTCTCATATACCTGATGAAATAACTGGTAGTCATGTTGTGCCACATATCATAGGTGATCAAGACCTTATGACTGTAACCACAAATATAAGTAAGCCTAAACGTCCATCTACTATTAAAACTTTCCTATGTATCTATTGCTAGACGCCTTAATCCCATAAGGGGAGGCCACAGACAAATCGCCTCCATGTCGCACTGTCCCAAACCATTTCACTGCCCTGCTCCCAGCTCACCCCCCCCCTCCCTCATATACTTCACTCCATCCCTCCATCTCATCCTTGGCCACCCCCTCCCTCTCCCTCCTCCACCTCACTCACATACACTCTCCTCGTCAGTCTCTCACTCACCGTCCTCTCCACATGGTCAAACCTTCCATTGCCTGAAATCCTATAGCAATGATGTACTGTGTTGCCACCTACTAAATGAAACCAATCAGTACTATTCTGGCCACTGACAATGTACATGAACAGGTTGATGTGTTACCCTCAGTGTACACCACAAGTTTGTACAAATGTGCCGCCCTTGTTACTAGAGAAATACCACGTCCTGCTGCCCCTTGCATTACCCATGACATGTCCTGCCCCTTGCATTACCCATGACATGTCCTGCCCCTTGCATTACCCATGACATGTCCTGCCCCTTGCATTACCCATGACATGTCCTGCCCCTTGCATTACCCATGACATGTCCTGCCCCTTGCATTACCCATGACATGTCCTGCCCCTTGCATTACCCATGACATGTCCTGCCCCTTGCATTACTCATGACATTCGGTAAATAACACAAACACGGCATCACACACGCAGTCAATTAACACTAAACAGGCTCAACATGTCATTACAGGAACATTACAAGGATTTAAAGAAAAGAGCCAAATCACTTATTAATGAATCTATTAACCAATATTATCACAAAGGACTCAAACTCAAGAGGTAATACTTGTGCAACATGGACAATACTCCAAGACATAATACACAACAATAACAACTACAACAACAGCTTTTTGATCATCCACAAAGTACAGCTGAAGAATTTATTTTTTCGCAAACGAAGGTAAAAGAACTTTTGAAACTACACAGTTCTTGCAAGCATGTACCACCATAAATCCTGCATCTGCCAGACCTGTGACTGGTAATAACACAGGCAGCATGACACAATGCCCACCAGACACTGTTGATGTTAACACTGTAATATTAACAATTAAACATTGACAAAATACTACATCTTATGGCTCAAACAATATTTCACTTCGTTTTATTAAGGCTTCCCTCTTCCTACTCGCATTGTATTTAACCCACATAAATTCTTCAGTTGTTACGGGCGTCTTCCCTACTGCTTGGCAGAATGCTATAGTCACGCCTTTATATACAAATGGACACACTCAGGTCGTGGGTAATTACCCACCTGTTTTACTGCTACCTGTTTTTTTTCCTAAAATTATTGAAAAATCGTCTCAACTCAACTAATAACATTTCTTGAATCAAACCAACTTCTCTCACAAACCCAGCATAGTTTCCGTGCTAAGCTATCCACAAATACAGCATCACAGTTATCACTGATAATATCACCATAACATGGATAATACACACATATCACTTGTAACCCTCTGTGATCTATCAAAAGCTTTCGATAGTGTCAGCCATTCCATTCTTCCCAATAAACTCAGTAAAGGCAGTGTTGATCACTTCTACTTTGACAGCTGCCTTAATAATAGAACACAATCTGCATCCGAAACACCAAATTCTCATTCAGTAAAGTCAGTGTTGATCACTTCTGGTTTGACAGCTGCCTTAATAATAGAACACAGTCTGTTCACATCCAAAACACCAAATCCTCCAAATCAATGTCATTTATGGGGTACCCCAAGGCTCAATTCTTGGCCCTATGCCATTCAGTATATATGTCAACGATCTCTCAGCAAATCTTAACGAGTGTGTGTTAGTGCAATATGCTGATGACACTCAGTTTCTTCACAGTGGCAAACTAAATTCTCTCCAGGATATACTGCACAAAGCAGAGGAAACCTTGAGTATGGCCAGGGAATATTTTCTTAACAACGGTCTTCATCTAAATACCACTAAAACGCAATGTATGTTCTAGGGTGCAGGCCAATGATCTCACTAATACCACCTAACACTACTGTACGATTTGGAGACACAGCAGTTCAAGCCAGCACTATGTAAAAAAATTAGGTATATATGGACTGCTACATGACCTTTGATAAGCATGTAAATGAACTTAGCAAAAGAGTACTGGGCATATTAATATATATTAACAGGATAAAAGATGGCTTTGACAAAGACACTCGACACATCATAGTGCAGGCACTGGCCCTAAGTATGTGGCACTGCAGGCACTGGCACTAAGTATACTACGGCAGTGTAATATGTGGCACTGCAGGCACTGGCACTAAGTATACTACGGCAGTGTAATATGTGGCACTGCAGGCACTGGCACTAAGTATACTACGGCAGTGTAATATGTGGCACTGCAGGCACTGGCACTAAGTATACTACGGCAGTGTAATATGTGGCACTGCAGGCACTGGCACTAAGTATACTACGGCAGTGTAATATGTGGCACTGCAGGAAATCTCAACTTTCACGTGTACAGAAACTACACAATTTTGCTGCTAAAGTTGTCGATGGAAAAGCCAGGAAGTCTGACCATGTACTGTACTGTACCATGTCACTGCAATGTTAACACAACTGTAATGTACTGTACCATGTGCTGTACCATGTCACTGCAATGTTAACACAACTGTAATGGCTAAACACACCAAACAAGATAAAGTTTAACACAGCCGTCACAGTCTTCCAATATCCAGCTAATCTCTACCCTGACTGTCTCCTATCTTTTATATCGCTGTCACAGTCTTCCAATATCCAGCTAATCTCTACCCTGACTGTCTCCTGTCTTTTCCATCGTTGTCACAGATTTCCAATATCCAGCTAATCTCTACCCTGACTGTCTCCTGTCTTTTCCATCGTTGTCACAGTCTTCCAATATCCAGCTAATCTCTACCCTGACTGTCTCCTGTCTTTTCCATCGCTGTCACAGTCTTCCAATATCCAGCTAATCTCTACCCTGACTGTCTCCTGTCTTTTCCATCGGTACACAACATGACACAAAGTATTACTAGACACAACAATAATCTGTTCGTTGCTAAGGTTAATAGCGACTCAGGTGCAAGATCCTTAGCAGTAACACGGCCAAAGATATGCAACCACCTGCCAGAAAATGTCAAGGAATTACACAGTTTACACACTTTCACAATTACACTTAACAGTCACTTACTAAACACCGTCAATAACCTTACTGTATAACGCTAAACAATAATAAACTAATAAAATATGAGGCAAAAATATGATGTGATAATTGACAAACAC
>NW_027643802.1:122500-145000 GCF_032717465.1 Coenobita brevimanus | reverse complement strand
CATCTAAAGTAATACTGAAACTTTATCTATCATTAGTAAGGCCACATTTAGACTACGCAGTACAGTTTTGGTGTCCTTACTATAGAATGGATATTAATTCGTTAGAAAATGTACAGAGAAGAATGACTAAAATGATACATGACGTCCGGAACCTGTCATATGAAGACAGACTGAAAAGACTAAGTCTGCATTCGCTAGAGAGGCGTAGAGTAAGGGGAGACTTAATTGAGGTTTTTAAGTGGATGAATGGTATAAATAAGGGAGATATTAGCAAGGTACTTAAAGTGAGCATACAGGATAGAACTAGAAATAATGGTTTCAAACTAGAAAAATTCCGTTTCAGAAAGGAAATCGGTAGAAATTGGTTCGGTAATAGAGTAGTAGACGAATGGAATAAGCTACCTAGTAAAGTAGTTGCTGCCTCTTCCATTGAGAGTTTCAAGCATAGGCTAGATAAGCATATGACAAATAAGGGGTGGATATAGAATAAAGAAAATATTATAACCAATACTAATTCAAAAATAAATTTTCTTTTCAGGTTACACTATGATAGTCTCTATTCTCCTTTCACACTTTCCTGTAAAATGTCCACGCCAGTTTTTCTATACGGCGTGGTGTTCTTTCTGACTTTTTCCTGCCGGCTTCGGCTGGAGGGTTTGGAGGGCGGGGGAGAGCCTTCTTCTTTGCTATCCTTATCTCATTCTAGTAGTTCAGTTGCTCTTCTAGGAGCTGCCTAGCATGGGCCAACCGGCCTACTGCAGTTATCCTCTCTTCTTATGTTCTTATGTTCTAGGGGCAGCACAGCTGGCTCTGTGGTGACATCATGGCATATTTCCGGCAGCATTTTGGCAGTGACGTCGCGTACACACAGCCTGCCTTCTTGCACACCATTGCATGGTTTGCATCAAAGACAGTGCCACAGGAACAGTGTTGAGGTAGGGTCTACTACTGCTACTGCTACTACTTGATTTTAGCTTGCACACACACACACACACACACACACACACACACACACACACACACACACACACACACACACATGCATACATATATACATACATACACATACAAACACGTGTGTGGTGTGCGTGTGTGTATGTGTGTGTGCTTATATGTATATATATGTATGTATGTGTATGTGTACGTGTGTGTGTACGTGTGTGTGTATGTGCATGTGTGCGTGCGTGATTCGAAGCCAGAAATTCACAGTTGGAAGAGTTAAAAACAAAATGGCCATCGTGAGAGTCGAGTCACGGACTCTTACGGGCGAACACGAGACCAATGTAACGAGCTGGCTTGGTCAACAGATTGCATTGTGGTCGCCGGTGTGTCGTCTGTTTGTTTACATAAGTTGACAGGCGGGATGCGAGGGGGCGTGGCGGTACAAATAAACATGGCTCTAAACCCTGGACACCGCTGTGTTGTTTGTGGGAAAAACCCACTAACTGGAACTAACCTACGGTTTCGTTTCTTCCCAAAGGACAAAAAGGGGTGCGTAAAACAGATGTAACAAACTGTTATGCATAAACAGTTGTACTACGGTCATAAATGTTGGTGCAGATTAAGACGTCAACAGCTGAAACTGGGCCTAGGCACGTACGCCTAATATAGAAATCTGTAGAAATTACTATGTTTCATTACACGTATGATAAAGGATACGTTGGGCATTGATAAGGGACATGTGAACTTGCTGAGGTAATACCGCCACACTGGCAACGCAGGATATTATTTACCGGCCCTCACACAATCAATATTGATTGACAATATTCATATATGGTGCCGTATTATTGATCTTGTGAAAATGACAGTGAAGATATGCACCATCTATTATTAAAGGATATTACTCGTATACCGATAACGGGAAATTACTATTATATGCAGGTGTGGTGCGGTGAGGATCTGTCCGTTCTCCCCTTTGGGGCTAAGATGCGAATGATTGTGTTTGAATGGATGAGTAAATGGGGAGTGTGTCGTCCTGTCTCGGCTACCTCCTTTTCCCTGGGGGAAGCAGCCTAGGTATATATATATATATATATATATATATATATATAGATATATATATATATATATATATATATATATATATATATACATATATATATATATATATATATATATATATATATATATATATATATATATATATATATATATATATATATATATATATATAGTTATATAGTTATATTGAGACATTTGGCACTGTTGAATTTTTCTTCTAAATCCCGTCTCTGTCTTTCAGCGTTTTTTCATATATCTGGTTCACCAGTACACTACTGTCAGCTGGTGAACTGGTAAACCAGCTTTATAAGCACCTGTACTGTAGCAAGGGAATTTAAGTAGTTAATATTCCCATTATATCTTGCGGATTTAATGGAATGAAAAGAATATAAAAAGGCACCTTATAACGAAAGCTTACCTTACTGTTCTGTTAATTGTTTGAAATATTGCTGCCATATTACCTGGCAAGAGTGATATAGCTTTTTTTTGTATGTGTCAGACTTGATGGACTTGATGGTAGGTTACTAAAAGGGGTGAAAAGTTTTTATGTAAATAGTAGAGCATGTGTAAGAGTGGGAAATGCTGTGAGTGATTGGTTTCCCGTGAGAGTGGGGCTGCGACAGGGATGTGTGATGTCACCTTGGTTGTTTAATATTTACATGGATGGTGTTGTAAGGGAGGTGAATGCAAGAGTTTTAGGTGGTCTGAGTCTGGTAAATGTTGATGGTGGAGATTGGAATATGAAAGCAGCTGCTGTTTGCAGATGATACTGCACTGGTGACTGATTCAGAGGAGAGATTGAGACAGTTGGTAGAGGAGTTTGGAAGGGTGTGTGAAAGGAGGAATTTGAAAGTAAATGAGAATAAGAGTAAAGTGATGAAGTGTACGAGGTTGATAGATGGTAGGGGGATGAATATAGTTTTGAATGGTGAGTTGCTTGAGGAGGTAGATTGTTTTAAATATCTAGGGTCACATGTTGCTGTGGATGGAAGAATAGATGCAGAAGTGAAGTTTAGAATAAATGAAGTAGGAAAGGTGCTGGGAGGAATGAAAAAAGTGTTTAAATGTCGTTCTCTTAGAATGGATGTAAAGAGAAGGCTGTATGAGGGTGTTGTGGTACCGACTGCATTATATGGGGCTGAAACATGGAATATGGGTGTTGCAGAGAGGAAAAGTTTGAATGTAATGGAGATGAGGTGTCTGAGGAGTATGTGTGGAGTGACGCGTATGGATCGGGTGCGAAATGATGAAGTGCGAAAGAGAACTGGAGTTGTTCAGGAGATGGCTGGTAGAGTTGAGCAGAGGGTGTTGCGATGGTTTGGGCATATGGAGAGAATGGATAATGAGCGATTGGTGAAAAAGATAACTAGATCTGATGTGAGAGGTGTAAGGCTGAGAGGAAGACCACGAATAGGATGGATGGATAGTGTGAAGAGAGCGCTGGATGCGAGAGGGATGTCTGTCGAGCAAGGAAGAGTGGCTGTGCGTGACAGAAATAAATGGAGAGAAATTGTGAATAAATAAGTGATGACGCAGCCCTGAGGGGATATTCTCCCGCATTTGGTCTGATCAGCTAGTCAGGTCAGGTGCGGGTAAGGGGATGGGTATGTTATGATGTGGCAGGGGTAAACCAGCTCTGCTGTCGGGCCCTGCTGCGGATGTCACTGATTGCATTGCGCAGTTGACCCTTGTGCGGTGTGGTGCGGTGAGGATCTGTCCGTTCTCCCCTTTGGGGCTAAGATGTGAATGAATGTGTTTAAATGGATGAGTAAATGGAGAGTGTGTCGTCCTGTCTCGGCTACCTCCCTTTCCTTGGGGGAAGCAGCCTAGGTATATAGATAGATAGATAGTCAGACTGGTAGTCCAACAGGCTGAGGAGCTGCAACCAGTTGTGGCTCGTTAGGGCTTTAATCCGGAGTATGTTTAGGGTTTACTGTTAACACTCTGGCACTCAGTGTCTAGGGATCACTCTCACCTTAAATACAGTGTCTGAAGTGTGTATTGGTAATCCAGCCATGGACCAATGCGCTTCTGATGGCACGATAAATGATAACTGATGAAGAAGTAGTTGGATTTAGCAAAGATTATGTGGTCCGTTCTTTAAGACTGAGCAGTTTTCTTGCGTGCCATGCACCTTCATTTGTCATCGCTTCGGTACTAATGTCCACCGTCCACGCTGAATATAAGTTAGGGTTGTCTCATTCAAGACAGGTAATAAGAAATTAACTACGAATATATTTGTGACATGTCGATGAGTTTAATGAAGGTCTATAAAGTTTGATATAAAGAAATTAATATCAGACTTATTCCCTACCCCAGCTTGCTATCAACTCGCTTCCTTCATCAGTATCTGAGTGGATTTGGTAGCGATAGTGGCGAGAATGGAAAGTTTTCCTATTATTTGTCTTTGTAATTTTCCCTTTAAGATGTAAATATCATTGTCTGCTTTTCTCATACCATTCTCTCGTAGGATTCCCCCCTCCACCCCCTTCTCTCTCTCTCTCACAGATCCTCCATCCCTCTTCTCTCCCCTCTTACCATTCCCTCGTGTTTACTTGTCTCTCAGCGTCTCATGGCCATTGAGTGAAAGTACAAGAGTCAATATTATTCCTACCAGCTGTTTCATCTCGTGTTGATTTTCCCTGCATCTTTTCTCTCCTTCCTGTAAGGCTTACTTTCTTCCTCCTCCTACTCTGTGTCTGTCAGTCTGTCTGTCTCTTCCTCTGTCTCTGTCTATCTATCTGTCTATCTATCTATCTATTTATCTATCTGTTTTACGGGCTTTATTCCTCAACACAATACTGGGAAAAGTTCTGAGTTTTGGTGAGGATGACTTGTTGGATGGAACTGATATTTTAAATGAAGTGGTCTCGATGTGGAAGTGGTCTTGGTGTAGAAATGGTCTTTGCAATGAAGTGGTCTTGCTGTTGAAGTGGTCTTGGCATTGAAGTGGTCTTGGCATTGAAGTGGTCTTGGTGTTGAAGTGGTCTTGGTGTTGAAGTGGTCTTGGTGTTGAAGTGGTCCTGGCATAGAAGTGGTCTTGGCATTGAAGTGGTCTTGGCATTGAAGTGGTCTTGGCATAGAAGTGGTCTTGTCGTTGAAGTGGTCCTGGCATAGAAGTGGTCTTGGCGTAGAAGTGGTTTTGGGATAGAAGTGGCCTTTGCATAGAAATGGTCTTGATGTTGAAGTGGTCTTGGTGTTGAAGTGGTCTTGGCAAGTGGTTTTGGCATAGAAATGGTCTGGGCATAGAAATGGTCTCGGCATAGAAGTGATTTTGGCATAGAAGTGGTTTTGGTGTTGATGTGGTCTTGGCATAGAAATGGTTTTGGCGTAGAAATGGTCTTGGCGCTGAAGTGGTCTTGGAGTTGAAAAGCGAGCGAGCGAGCGAGAGAGAGAGAGAGAGAGAGAGAATTTTTCTTTTAACGAACTTGAACTAAAAAGTTATAATCTAGCTTACATAATTATCAGCTTCAGATAATCCTTTTCGGGCTCCTGTCTGCTCTGCCGGTAAGCACATCGCTTGCATGGCTGATTAATAATGTCGTCAGACGGGGTAGACACTGGTAACGCGAGTCGTCTCCACAACAAATGAGGTTCGGTCAGTTAAGAAATAAGAGAGAAAATATGTGGATCATCCTGTATATACATCCACAGACCCAGGTAGACAGTGAAATGGTAAGCACAGGCTACAGGAAAGAATATATGTTTTGATTTCATCACACTGTAGCATCATTGATAGATACGGGAATCGGCGTGGACTGATGGCTGTTAAAGGGTTGCTCCAGCTCAGCAAAAGTGCCACGTAAACAAATACACTGCCACCACATCGGTCTCCAACAATCCCCCTGTAGCGCTAGAAAGCGACGGCGTTTTTTCTTTCCCGTCACTTCTACTGCACTATCACATCCCTCTGTTACTCCAGCATCAGCATCACTACTACTACTCCTACTATTAACAGGGTGTGGTGCGATTGAGTCAGGAGGAGGACGTTGACCAAACGGGACATGCAGACAGCCTCGCAGCTCCTCAGTAATATCGGTGGGATGGCCAGCTGTACCGTTGGATTCTCACTTCTCTATTTTTCTCAAGAATATTCTGCATTCTCGGTTTTAAAATCTTCATCTCTTTGACTCCTTACCGCTTAGACCTGTTTAGAATCCTCATCTCTTTGACCCCTTACTGCTTAGACCTGCTTAGAATCTTCATCCCTTTGACTCCTTACTGCTTAGATCTGCTTAGAATCCTTCCTGGTTAGAATTCTTACTTTTTGACTGCTGAGAATGTTCACTACTTGGGATCCTTGCTGTAATGGATTATTCTTTTTGTCTTAGAATCTACACTGTTTAGATTTTAGACTCGTTATGGTACTGCTTAGATCCTTACTTGTTCCCTGCTTTGAATGTTCCCTACTTAGGATTGTTTGCTGTCTTAGAATCCAAATGCTTGAGAATCGTCACTGCTTAGAATGCTTAGATTAATCACTGCTTAGAATCCTTATATTGCTTAGTTTCTTGGGAGTTTAGTTGCTCAAATTTCTACTATTTAGAATCATTAGAATATTTAATGCTTAACTTAGGATCAGTTCTTAGAGACTGCTGCTGCTACTACTACTACTGCAACTACTACTACTACTACTGCTACTGCTATTATGACTACTACTACTATTGCCACCGATATTATTATTATTATTATTATTATTATTATTTTTATTTAATGACATCTGTTTTTAGCCTACTCCTGCTACCACCAGTTGATTTTATTTAACTTATGAAGGACTTCTGGTAGGAAATTGAGTTACTGAAGGCTATATCAAATCCCTTCAGTTTGATGGCTCTCTTGTCTAGAATAAAAAAACAAAAACAACCGTCTAATAAAATCGTCTGAGGATAGCAAGAATAATCGTATGTTAAAAAAAACATTTCAGTGAAGGGATTGAATCTAGGTTGCTTTAGAACTGAATCAGATGATCAGGAGGCAGTACAAAGTAAATAAAAAAATAAATAGAGAAATAGACCAAAATAAACTACGGTACTAAAGTCGTTAGAAAATGATACACGATGAACAATTGATATTTATTTTCCTGTACATTATAACGGTGTTCTGCACAAATGTACACTGAGATTGTATCATATTGTGTGGTGCTGGTACTCTGATGGCCAAAGTTAGATGTTTTGTTACTTCTATTTCCAGACTATTTTATTAAGAGAAACCATACATAGCCAAAAGGATGAAATCAGTATCTATACCTACATATACAACTATTATGTTTGATGCAGTAGTAAGTTATCGTGCCATATTCCCTTTTTACTTCATAGGTGCCCATCCCATCTCTGGCACATATTCTTGAGCGGCTTAGTTTGCTTTTTATACCTAAGATTCGCTTCTCTGTTATTTATATCGTCGTTATATCAACATATTTTACATTAATAGCATACAAGACGATATTAAGTTGTAATATGCAAACAGGTAGCCGAGGAAGAGATGCTACTAAATCTCAGATGCAACCAGGCGGTGCTAAGGTGTATATGTGTGAAATAATTGCTCGGAAAGAAGGGTTGTGGAATCTCCAAAGCAACTTAGAATACAACCTTTAGCTCACGTCTGTATGTGGTTGCTGGTAAGTTATGGCTCTACGGACATACAGTGATACCCGTCTTTATCTGAATCCAGGCGAGGTAGTGGGTGACCTTAGCATATACCCCGGGAGTGTCCACACCGGCGCAACCGTAGCCCCAGGACACAACCCCCACGAGATAATACCTCCCGTCTTCTCCCTTCCAAGCCAGAGGACCTCCAGAATCTCCTTGGCAGGCATCGTGGTTGTGCTTGTAGGTGCAGATCATGTTTGAGGTCACGACGTTCCCTAGGTAGCCTTGGCAGTCTGCAGTGAACATCAGGGGAAGCTCCACCTCCTGTAGCGCCTCGCTGAATGATCCTCCAGACACTGAGGGACACAGGGGTGTCAAAGTGTCACCATTTGGGGTGTCAGGCTACGATGTCCAAAGTGGCACCCCAAAGGTGTATGCTGGACACCTTTGGGGTGTCAGACTGAGTCAAAGTGATAGCTATGAGGGTGTCATGGTGACGCCTTAGAAGTGTCAGCCTAACACTCAAGGGTGTCAATATGACACTTTAGGAGTGTTAGTATTACACCTTATGGGAGTCAACCAAACACTCATGGTTGTCAATATTGCACCTTATGGGTGTCAACTGAAATCTCGAGGGTGTCCATCTTGCACATTATGGGAGTCAACCAAACACTCATGGTTGTCAATATTACACCTTATGGGTGTCAACCAAACACTCAGAGGTCTCGGTCTTACACCTCAGAAGTGTCAACTGCACACTCAGGGGTGTCAGTCTGTCATCTTAGAAGGCGTCAAGCCAATAATCTAAGGGTGTCGCTTAGGGTGTCTAGCCTACATCCAATATCACAATTATAGGGTGGAGCTACTCATACAAATTGATACTGGTTAATATTCTGCTGGCTTTATGAAAGTCAAATGATTATCAGGATTCATTAAGCCATTGAAGTATATGAATATAAAAAACTTTATTACCAAACACATTGCAAAACAACCTAAAATACCTATACAATGCTATTTTTTACAAGTATACATTTTAATTACCATGAGATAATGAGTATGTTTTTAAGGCACAACATAGTGAGAGTAAAAATACTGACTCCTATGAACACTCATGTAGCTAATAAACAATAAAATATCA
Source organism: Coenobita brevimanus (assembly GCF_032717465.1). Classification (NCBI taxonomy): domain Eukaryota; kingdom Metazoa; phylum Arthropoda; class Malacostraca; order Decapoda; family Coenobitidae; genus Coenobita; species Coenobita brevimanus. The sequence continues at coordinate 136,273 of NW_027643802.1, read as the reverse complement.
ATGCCTCTGTCAATGACTATGGTTAAACAAGTCATTTTATACGTACAGGAATATCACAACACAACATGACTCATTAAATACAGTTCAGTACAGTCACTCCTTGCTATACGATGGCCCTTTATACCATACCCTGCTTTAACTGATGGCAAAAAATTAACATCCTTCCCTCCCTAGCAACGGCCAGTCCTTGGTATTACCTGATGTGTTTGTTGATTTCAACGAATAATGATTTTGTTCTGACTTTGATAATACAATAGGTTTATTTGTACTGATTTTTGCTTAGGATGATTTTAGTCATAGGTGGGATAAACACTGCCATTTTGGGGTCCAGTTTACTAAGTCTGATTTCCTTCCAGATTCATATCTGATGATTTTCATATTTTATATTTGGGTTTAGGTGAGATATTAGCTGTTTTTAGGCTTAGGTTAGCTTGTTTTAAAGCTATTTAGGGGATTAGGTGAGCTAGAAACTTGATTTTGGACTCACGTAGGTGGGTTTTGGACTTTGTTGGGGGTGGATCCCAAAGCTTCCAAACATCCCTGTACTTTACGTTATATCATCCCCGCTATACGATACCCTGGCATAACGATGGGTTCTCCCAAATGCATTCCAACATTATGCAGGGGAGGACCTGTATCGTATGGTATCAGTAAGACAATACTAATACTGTAGGGAACAAAAGCAGTACATGAATGAAACATCATCATACACATACACTGTAACATAACAATATGCTAATAATGTAGGGGAATCCATTGTTAATAAGTTACAATACTTTTTTGCCAAATTTTTCACCTGTTTCTCTGGATTACATTTCCTGTTGATGTCAGTACAGGTCAACCTCAGTCTCACTTGCAGACATACTGCAATGGCGCACTTCAATAAACATAGGAAATAATAGCGTAAAGAAAAATGAAACACTCAATACACACACACAACCTCAAATTAGATATTGAATATTTTCAATCAGTAATGAACAGAACAGAGAAATGCATTAAAAATTATTATTTTTTTCCTACTACTGTATGATCTAGCAGCTGGGACATCTCAGTGAACTGGCTCATTGTTCATTTTATTTGAATGTTATTTGATAGATCTACAGAATTTGGTATAGCAGAAGTTAGGATTAGCAAGGTTCAATATAGCGAGAGTTTACTGTAAATGCTGTGTAGCTTCACCTAATATTTGCCACATAGAAAAATAATTCCAGACTAAAGACCATATTTGACTGACCATTTCCACTACAGTACCTTGTTTCAGTTTGGCATTGCCACAAGATTTATGCATTTTACATCTTTTTTACATGAGTCACTGTGCCCTAGCACCATTTCCTGAAGGAAAGTTAAAGTGCTTATCGGCACCATTTTTTTTTTTTTTTTGAAAGGCAGTGTTTAATACATAAAATGTGGCAAGTAAACAGAGAAATTCACTAATTGGGCACCTTGACTCAGCAACAACTACATTTTCAACATAAATCTTGAATAAACCATCAAGAAAAGACTCCCCTTGCCATGAAATACACGGGTCAGCACTTGTTTCACTAACTTCATTATCTTTCCTTATGAAGTCAAGTTTCTTCTAAACATTCCCCTGAATTAGATGAAGAGCTGCACACTGTATAGCATCTGATGAAGGAAAAAAAAAATGAGATGGCACCATTCTGAAAAGGTCAAATCATACACTGAAAATTAAGTAATGCCAATGCACAACCACCACTGATGGGGAAAAAAAAAAAAAGTGGATGTTTGCAAAATTAAGGTTGCTATTTTTGTGTAACCTCAGGCTGTCTGGCCTAGCAGACCCACTGACCGTTGACAAATAAACGCTACCAAAGAATCATGATGTGCAGGGTATTTGTGTTCCTAGTGGTTAACTAAGCCTTGCCACAGCATGGCAAATCATTAAGGACTGATGTTTTTCAAGTTCTGTACAATGAATGTGGTAAACATGTTGTACAGAATAGCAGTCTCTACCCACATTTAGTAATTCATTAATGATTGAAGGAGTTAAAGTTTAATAAAAGTGGTTAATTTCTTCAAGTTTTAGGGAAACAGGTATACATTATTAAGATCTGATGGATTTTAAGTACAGTGAATATGGTGTTCTTCTCTAAGAGTAGGTTAAGCATGATACTACCTGCGGTACCGTACTACCTTCTCATAATCCAATTTTGGCCTTAAATGTTGATTTTGCACATTTGGAGTTCATCAATATGAAGGACTGCTGCATCTTCAGTACCTGTTGCATCACTGTTCAATGTTTCAACACTACTGTATATGTCGTGTTGGGGGACTGAAAATGCTCCTGAGCAAAAATAGGATGTTTAAGCTTTATATGATTAAGCCAAGACCTTATACTGGTATACATCTTAAAGCAGCTACTAACAATACATTGTAATCTAAAGCCCACGCATAAAGCGTGGCCGTCCATATAATGAAGTGAGTCAGTTAAAATACCTAGTCTCAAAATTACAAAAGGAACAACTGAATCTGACTCTCATGTTCATTTTGCACAGAAGTTAAGGAATATTGAATCCTATACAGTACTCTGTAATACCAATGCTCTGAGCATAACTTACACTGTCCGTATTTATCAATGTAATTGCCAAGAAAGTGAAACGTGACAAAAATGCTTAGGCACACACGTAATGCAAAGAATCAAAAGACCGAAGTCCGCCAACACGAAGCAAAGAAATGGAGGTTTCGTTGTCTAATTATTCGCAGTTAAACCTTTAAACTGCTTTTTCAAAAACTTTTTTCACTATTTAAGTACATTTCAAATAAAATTGTCTTTAATAAAATTATGAGGAATGCAATTTACTTCAGTTCTAGCCAAGTGCATGATACGAAACGAACTCTCCTCAATTTTCTTCCAAACCTTGACACCTGTGAGGTGTATAGAGGCTGAACCCCCACAGAGGTGTCATTTTGACACCCATGTGTCCCTCAGTGAGGACGTCGCACCCCAGCCAGTTACGATCCCGTTCTGTCCCTCGAGTTTCTGTGGCGTGACGGAACAGGGCAGGCAGATTGGTTTCACGCCGTTACTGTAGGTCACTGCTTCAGTTCCAGGAGAGCTATGTCGTTGTTCACCGTCTGCCTGTCGTAGGCCTCGTGTATGATGACTTTGGAGACCTGCGCTGTAATGGTGTACCGTGTCGGTCTGGTCGGGTCTCTCCAATGGTCTCCAAGTGTGACGTAGATCTGATCCATGGGGTAGTGTGCAGCGCAGTGGGCAGCCGTCACTACCAAGCGATCGGCAATCAGCACTCCTCCGCAAAATAGCGCGTTGGTCACCTTGTTGCGAACGGCTGCCTGCCACGGCCACTCGTTCTGCCCAGCATCCTGGCCGTTTACAATCCTGGATGGATTTTTCAGGCCGCACTGCCCTGTCTGTGGCGAAGACGTAGGAGGTCGGGGACGAGTGGTGCCTGATCTGAGGAATTACAGAAGACTTAGTTAATACCTGGAGAGTTGTAGGTAGCAGACAGGCCAACTACAACGTGTTTATTCTAACCTGACGAACGTCCCTAGCCCCTTGCAGCGCAGCTGATGGCCGCGTGTAGTCAGTTGATTTAACCAGCAACCAGGGAGACTCATTCCTACCTCATAACTCAGAATTTCATGCAACCACAAATTAGCATGCAATTTGTGGGAGTGCCCCAGTTCTGTTCGATGAAGACAAACCGACTAGTGGTTGTCTAAGTGAAAAATACGCACTGAATGAAAAAAAAAACACACACACACTCAATGCACTGATGTATTTTTTAGATGGGGATGAATCTTAAGGAACTACCCCGTCCCTCTGTCACGCACTAGCATGCTTCAGACATGATGTGCTTCACCCCTGTAGACTTCAGCAACTTTAGCCAAGTACACCACACCACACCACACCAAACCACACACATCACACCAAACCATACCACACCACACCACACCACACCACATCACACCACACCACACCATACCATACCGTGTACACCAAACCACACACATCACACCAAACCATACCACACCACACCACACCACACCACACCACACCAGCCAACACACCACACCACACCACACCACACCATACCACACTACACCATACATCATACCACACCACACCACACCACCCAACACACCACAACACACCAAACAACGGCACACCACACACCATACCATTCCACACCACACACCATACCACTCTCACAACATACCACACCACACAATATCACCCTCCCACCACACATTACACCAGGCATGGGTCCAAGTACATGTGCCAGTACTTGTGAACAAGTACAAGTACTGAAGAAAAGTACAAGTACAGAAGATTTGCCTAGTACTTAAGTCCAAGTGCTTGACAGTGTACTTAAGTAAAAGTACATTTCAACAGATTATCTATTATTTTTTATAGACATGTTTATTTCAATTTCAGTAACAAATATCTAGTGAAGAAGCATATTATGGTAATATAATACAGTGATCTTACTAAAATGAATAGAGTTAAGCCCCCCCCAAAAGTACCTATCTGTGTAGTTCTCAGATTTTAGACAGTGAACCTCGGCCCACAGCGCCTAAGGGAGGTGAAGATCTACCTACAGGGCGGCAAGAGATGCCCATAGGGCTTTGTGAGTGAAGGTGATCAGAAGTGGGCCAACTCGCAGGTAAAGGTAATGATACAAATTCTAGTAAATTTTCTAGTTTAACTGATAATACAAATTTTAATAATACAAAATAGATTTGCGCTATAAACGAGAAGTGTGATACTTGCAGTTTAGAAAAATATGCAAGCAAATTATAATTTCCTTAGTTTGAATTTAATGATTTGCCTAGTAAGCAATAATGTCGGAAAATTAAACATTAACAAATACTGTACTAAGCTCAACCTGTGAGAGGTCCAGGTGGATGGTGCATTTAATGCCCACATTGTGAAACGTTTGTGGTTGCTCTAAAACTGTCAATTACAGAAGTTAAAGTTTGCAACTTGTTACAGGGCAGGTTATCACACATTTATTTGCCTTGTTTGAACACCAAAAATCCACATTTGACCAAACTCTTTATGTCTTAAAACAGTTTGCTGAGCCGTGTTCTGACAAATTTGTATTTATAGGCCAAAGTGCAGTTAGCCACGCCAGTGGCCATATGACAAAACCTCAACACAAAATGGTGGTCAGGTCATCGTTGGTGTTCAATATGAAAGTCAATCTTGGAATATGTACAGTACAATATCCAGTTAATTTCAATGCTTATAGATAGTAACACATGAAAATTTCTCAACTTTTTATTAAAAAACCCTCCCCGCCCCCATGGGTAGTGGCATTCAGCTGGATACACCAGGCACGTAAGAGTTAACTGGTCATCCAAATTTGCTTTTCAAAGTACTGATACCATTACCAATACTGTACCAGCTACCTGTAGGACTTATCACTGGATTTCACAAACATCATAGACTCAAAATTCTTATCTGCAAGCTGATATCTGTGCGGGCGGAAGATTTTTCCAGCGATGCTGAAGATCCTTTCCACAGGTGCAGAAGAAGCAGAGACAGATAGGTATTTTTGTGCCATCTTTGCTAGAGTTGGAAATGTCTCCATGTTCTCCTTTCAGTATACTAGTAGGCTACATCCCTTTCATCAGAAATGCATGGCTGACTCAGGTATCTTTGAATTTCAGTATTAATGGACTCCTGCACCTCTGTTACAGCTGTTGATTGTTGAGCTGGGGTGGCCATAAAACTTAACAGTTCTTCCTCTTTGGTTCAGAATTCCCTGAACTGGGCCCTGGATTATCTTCTGGAAGTTCTGTGCCGGGATTCATACTTGCAGGAACTGTAGCTTCTTTGGCCATAAACTGTGCTGTAGTTATGACAGAGGACTTCAGGTTCGCCTTTTCCTCCTCTTCAGAACATCAATCCATTTTAAACCTTGGTTCAAATATGGTTGCCAGTTAATATATTTTTCGATCTTCATTCAGCTGTAGGTGTTTCTGTACTGACTTCCTCAGTTCAAATACCAGAGCACTATTATACTTTGACTGCATCTGCTCTAGGTGAAACTTGAGCCCCCGTACACAAGGAATAACTAGACTTGAGGAAACAGAGTTCTGTCGTTGGGCACAGTCAGTGACCTCCTCAAATGGTTCAAAAATTTCTAGCACATCTTAAAGAATATTTTGATCATATGCTCCAAGGGTTGGGGCACCATCCAAACTACTTAGCTTTTCTTCTGGCCCTCGCAAAACAGATCTGATCATCTTCACCTGTGAATTCCAGCGAGTGGCACAACCTGATCTATTTTTTTTTCTCCTTCCAGACCATCTGTGGCTATTGTTGACCTATGCACAAAAGATACCAATTTTGATGCTTTGCTGAGTGTAATATTTAAGTGTCCTGCATCTTTTAGGCTATCTTTTACCACCAACTGCAATGTATGAGCAAAGCAGGAGTTATGCTCAGTTGCTAATTCTTCAAACAGTTCAGCAGAATCAGCACCATCAAAATCATCAAGATCATCATCTTCCAAGTCAGTGTCATCATTTGTGTCAGTAGTGGTATCGGGGAATCTCTGGCGTGTTGGCATCTGATAGCGAGGGTCAGCTGCAATAAGTAAACCACTAAAGTAAGGGCTGTCTACAACAGAAAAAGGCACAAGATCACATGCCACAAAGAGCACTAGTGCATCATCAAGTTACTTTTGACGAGCATCGTGTGTCGCACATTTCTTTGGGTCTGACACTGTAACAAAGCATTCCGTGGTTGACTGGCTAGTCCCAGTAGTGTTGACACGAGTGCTGACTTTCCTCTCATATAAAGCACTGTGTTTCCGCTGAAACAAAGGGAAAAATAACTATTAAGATGCACATATATTAAGTATATATATATATATATATATATATATATATATATATATATATATATATATATATATATATATATATATATCTGACAACTTTATTGTCATTAACCTAATCTGACAACCTAACCTAACCTTGGGGCTGTCGCCCCACCCCCTCGCCGGTCTTAAAAATGATGTAGATATTATCAAATTTATAAAAAATACAGCTGGGGAGTGAAAAACAGGTTGAACCTCGTGCATGTAAGAAAGTAGAGGCAGTGAAAGGGTAAACTCGTCTGCGAAAGTCATTGGAAGTCCTACAATATTATTTTAGAATTTAATATTGTTTAAAAACTCCCTAAAACTTTGAAAAACACCTAGAAAATAAAATAAAAGCCGGCTGCAGGCGGGCTTACTTTTTGTCTGCCCCATGTGCATAGAAGGAAGCTGGATTACTCATTGGGTATTATACAAATTCTTCTTTTAGTTGGCGGGGGGTGTTGGTGCTACTATTACTAATACTACTTGTTAACCTTAGCAAGCTGTGCTTACTTTCATATGTTTGTAAAGGTTGGATGTAACATTTTTGGAGCTTGATATATCAATATCACACTGCTTGCAGACTGTCTTGAATGTTCCAGTAGTATATCCTGGTAATTTCAAGTGGCTCCATATGCCTGAATCCTTAGGTGATGCCATGATGCCACTCGTAGTGCTATAAATGGTGGCTACTGAAAGACTAAACTACAGTAGTGACCAGGTTGCAGACAGGAAGAAAGTCTACATGTTGTTGCCTGTTCAGTCTTGAAGTGTGTTGCACCAGAGTTGCCAGATAGTACTACTACCCTACAGTAGTAGCTACAATGGAAATAATAGAATTACCACTAGTATTTAATAATTGACAGACATACTGTTTAGTAAAGCAAACAGTACAACTAAAAAAAACTTATTATAATTTGCTTAATGTCATAGTTAAAACAGTTAATGTTATTAAATTACAGTGTACTTATGCAATGTACCTTATATGATTATTACTGTACTGTACTGGAAAAGTACTTAAAAGTACTTGATTTTTCAAGTACATTTGGCCCAAGTACAAGTACACTGATTTTTAAAATCTCAAGTACATATACTCAAAATTTTGTACTTAAGTGGAAATACAAGTACAAGTACTCAAAAGTTTGTAAAGTCCAAGTACAAGCACAAGTACTTGTACGTGGAACCAAGCCTGCATCACACCTCACAACACACCATACTACCCTGTCACACACCACACAAAATCACCTCCGCACACCACATCACACCTCACCACACACCACACCACCCTCTCATGCCACACCAAATCACCTTCGCACACCACACCACAGCTCACAACACGCCATACCACCCTGTCACACATCACACCAAATCACCAATATGTAGGCATTATATAGGCATTAGTATATATCTCATATCACAATGTGCAGGATGTAGTGTCTGCAGGAGACATACACAGCTTCTCAGTAGGAATGTCAATCCACATAATGTATATCCACAATCTGGTTGTCCCGGACTAATCAGGAATGCCAAACAGCTCTGATCATGTGCCGGAAACATGACCGACACACACACACACACACACACACACACACACACACACACACACACACACACACACACACACACACACACACACACACACACGCGCGCGCGCGCGCACATTCGTGCGCACACGTATGCCCACACACTTTAGCTGGAAGCCAGAGGGGGATATAAGTCCCAAATCACGTGTAGGAAGATTAGAGAACCTGAGAGACAGCCTGAGAGAAGAGGTTAGAGAGGGCCCAAAAATACGATCAAGGGCGGAAGACAGAGATGGGGTTAGCTAGGAGGTTTTGCCATCACGCTACGTTACGTTGTCAATCACGCGTCGATATAACTGTGTACAATTAACTCCGTAACCCAAGAGTGCTCTGTAACTCACCTCGCTTGTGATACACAAAGGGAGAAGGTGAGAAAGAGAGGCGTACCTTTTCACTCTAGTCGACGGCACATCATTTTACTAAGCAACGGCAAGTTCGAGCCATACGACGCCTCACGACCTTATAATGGTGGTACTTGGACAATTTACAACCAACCTCCCTATCTCTCTACGTCTGTCTACGGCGACTTCCATCGATACTGGCAGCAGCGGAGAGCAATGGTAAACTACGATAAACTACTCTCATCGATATTCCCACACCACACCACAGCACGCCTCACAACACACCACACCACCATCTCATATACCACACAAAATCGCCCTCCCACTACACACCACACCTTACAACACACCACACCGCCCTCTCACACACCACACCAAATCACCTTCCCACACCACACCTCGCACCATACCATGGGGCAGGTCATTAACAGAAGGGCCCTGATACTTAGTTACATGTCTATCCTACCCTTGTTACCATTAAAGGATTGTTTTCAGCTTTGGAAGGATATTTAGCAGTGAATGGGTTGATGAAGGCTGTATCTATTTTCTGGAGAGAGACGCCTTCATGTGGTGATACCGAAGGGGAGGTGGGAGATGTTGCTCGGGTATACTGGTCCCCCTCAGTTCCCTCTCTAACCTCCGAGAGGAGGATGGTGGACTAAGGTCATACCGATGCCACCACGTGAAGGTGTCTCTCTCCAGCGCCAGAATACAGGGTGGAGAGGAAGGTGAGTGAGAGACTAACAAGGAGAGTGTATGTGAGCTAGATGGAGGGGACGAGAGAGGTGGGGAGACCGAGGATGAGATGGGGGGAATGAAGTGGAGAAGTATATGAGAGAGAGAGGGGGTGGGGTTATGAGTTAGGCGGAGGGCAGGAAACAGGGCGACATGGAGGCGATTTGTTTGTGGCCATCCCTTACGGTATTAAGGCGTATGGCTATAGACAGACAATAAATAACTCTCCTCATTTACTCCCTCTGGCCATCTCTCGTGCGTTACGGGCACGGCTCAGTCAGTGTCATTGTCAATGCCTGCTCTGCATAATGTATTCACTTCCTACTCTCATTGTCACACTTGGCCAAGACTAGCAGACTGAGCCAAAGGAGTTTCTAGTAGAGCGCTATTTACGGACCATCCTGTACTGTATACAAAATTAAGGGCTGGATTCTGAGCAGCACTGGAGGCTTCGTAGCACCCTTTTCTCTACGATTTATTTTGCATATTACACCTTATCATCATCGCGTATGGTATTCATGTCGTTTAATATCGACATAATTTGCACCAACAATACACAAGAGGATCTATCTATCTATATACCTAGGCTGCTTCCCTCAAGGATAGGCAGGTAGCCCAGACAGGACCACACACTCATATTTTTTTTTTTTTAATGTGTCCGACCCTGTACATAGGCTTCACAGCCTGCTCCCAAGGCCCAGTAGTCCTCCTGCTTACCATACACCTCTACATGTCACCATTTCGGCGCTAACACCTACCGTCTTATACAGGACTGGTGTATTGGTATTAGCGGGGGTAGTTACTCATCTAAACACTCACATTAACTCGTATCATAGCCCCAAGGGAAGAAGGGACAGATCCTCACCGCACCACACCGCACGAGAGTCAACTGTGCAGTTTAAGCAGCGACATCCTCAGCAGGGCCCGACAGAGGAGCTGGTTTACCCCTGCCACATCATAGTGGACCCATCCCCTTACCCGCACCTGACCTGACCAGATGCGGGAAAATATCCCCTCAAGGGATATTGATGTATAAGACGCAGATAAAATCGCTTAGGTAGAGATGTTACGAAGCCTGCTATGCTGTGTACAATAGGGTTCAATGATTTATGCATTTCACGGTAACTTGTGTGTTGCAGGGGCAGCTGAGTATGTTGGTGTGGGCGTGTGTCACAGTGAAATTAGAAAATGGAGAGATAATCCACACTAAACGTTGATAACGTTGAATAAGCCGTGCCCACAAAGTGCAATAAATCTCTCGGTGCAGTGGAAGAGGAGGGTTATGCAATGCACCATCTTGTATGAAAAAAAGTCATATATACAACTGAGGCAAAGGACATATACAAGTACAGTACCTCGCCATGGCCGTCAGAATACAGGAGAATCCATTGTTTCTGTAGGGGAATATTTTGACGCTAGTGATGAAGGTGGCCACGAAACGGTTTGAATTCAGGGTGACATCAATGTATCCGCCCCCACAGTAGGAGATCCCGTCGCTGAGATTGTCCAAGCCATTCTGGGATATGGTCAAACGGTCCATCTGGCACAGGGGACTGCTGTAAACGTTGAAAATTGGGCAGTAGACGCGTATAACTGTGTTTATGGGTGCCTGAGCTATCCAGCGGCAGTATAGTGGGCTGGAATAGGCGTAGGGATAGTTAGGGGAGGTTAAGGGAACGGACTGGCCCGCTTGTAAGGTCACAGAGCTTGTCCCGCACGAGAAAGAGCGTGGTTGAATCTTAGCCTCCTCCTCTGGTAAGATTTTGGCTTCTTCCCCAGGTAAGAACTTAGCAGCCTCATCCCTTGGTAAGAGCTTGGCTTCTTCCCCTGGTAAGATCTTGGCATCCGCTGATAAAATCTTGGCATCCGCTGGTAAGATATTAACCTCTACCACAACCCCCGCCATCGCCACCAAAACACATCGATATAGCCTTAACGTCGTCAACACGAGTCTGAGGTGCGTTTAGAACTGGCGCAAAATGTCATGACACTCCTTATATTAGTGTCAGCTCGCCCTACACCGGTACTCATAATTTACAAGTTTCTCTCAGTCATTCGTGCACATTTCACTGGAGTTCGATTTCATTAAAGTTCAATGCGTTTCAGATTGGCGCAAAATCGGTCATGACAGTTCTTATATTAGGGTCTATTCTCCCCAGAACGTTACAGTTTTCCTCCCTGACATTTTCACATACTTCACTAACGTTCAGTGTGTTCGGACAGTGCCACACCTGGGTCATAACCTACTTTATATCATTGCCTATTCGTCCCACTCCGGTGTCAGTAATATAGTACTCGTATTTCCTGTCCCGTTATTCGCACACATTTCACTAATTACACCACAGAGGTTTTAATAGATTTTCAGCTTTTGTTGTGTGAATGTGTGTTGGTTCGGTGTACAAAGATTCTAATGAAGGTATTGATGGTGCCAGACTGAGTGCAGGTAAGGCTCAACACCTGTGCACACATACATACACCTTTAACCCCCCCCCCTCTCTCTCTCTCTCTCCTATAAACTGCAGCAACAAGTGTTCACTCTACGTCACTAATGTTTTAACTCCGCAACCCCACAGCTGTCACGTCACCCTCATTAAAATTTACCTTTTTACGTGTGAGCTTAAATAGATGTTATATACGTATGGGTTAAGGTTTTAGCTCATAAGGGTTTACGTCTGAGGGTTGGTTGTCTAAATCCATCCGTTTCACGTCACACACATATATATATATATATATATATATATATATATATATATATATATATATATATATATATATGTTATACATATGTATATATATATGTTATTCATATGTATATATATATATATATATACATATATATATATCTATCTATCTATTGCCAGACGCCTCAATCCCGTTTGGGGTGGCCACAAACAAATCGCCTCCAAGTCGCCCTGCCCCCCGCCATTTCACTCCCCTGCTCCCAACTCACACCCCCCTCTTTCATATACTTCTCCACCCCATCTCTCCATCTCATCCTCGGCCTCCCCCTCCCTCTTTCCCCCTCCACCTCACTCACATACACTCTTTTCGTCAGTCTTTCACCCTCCATCCTCTCCACATGGCCAAACCACCTCAGTGTGTTCCTCCTAACGCTTCCTATCACATCCACATCAACACCACAACGCTCCTTTATATCCTCATTTGTCAGCCTGTCTCTCCATGTGACTCCACAGGCTCCTCTTAAATAACTCATGTGGAGTCATATATATATATATATATACAGTATACATATATATATATATATATATATATATATATATATATATATATATATACTTGGTGATTGAATAAGCTCATCATTCCATTCATATTTTGCATTTTAACCTTTCTTTTCCCAGACGATTTCCTTCAGTTTCATTAAAACTCATAGTTGTGACAGAGTTATTGAAGCTTACATCTAGCCCCACCAGATTGAAAATCTCCTGTATCCTGAATGAAAATGAGTGGAGAGAGCTTGAATATAATGAAAAACTACCTCTTACGAGTGAAAGATAAAGGTGCTCTAACCGTATGTGGCCCACAAAGGTTTACGTCCTAGGGTTGGTAGAATCTCGGTGCTTACATAAGGCCATTCAGAAGCGAACGATTGATGACTCTTGTCTTTAATGTCTGAACAAAGTAACCTAGCCCCGGATCCCAACATTCCTGCTGGGACGATCAAAGACTGGATGAGAGGCAGACAGGGACAATCAAAGACTGGATGATAGGCAGACATGGACAATCAAAGACTGGATGAGAGGCAGACATGGACAATCAAAGACTGGATGATAGGCAGACAGGGACAATCAAAGACTGGATGAGAGGCAGACAGGGACGATCAAAGACTGGATGAGAGGCAGAGTGTAAGAGAGTATGATGAAGGTTAACGATATGAATATAAGACTATGGGCAATTCACTAATTTGCACTGCCCTTTCCCCAATTGTTATTATGAAGGAAGTTCATTTGCCACCAGGAGACAATCAGTTTTGTATAGACGTGGACACACTTTCATTTTTTTTTTTTTTTAATGCAGAGAAGGAACCAAAGGCTAGAAACCATCATAGTTGTTCCCTAAAAACAAACAAACAAGAGAGAGGCAAATACAAGATCGGTTCCTTTCGTGATATCTGGATTGAGTTTAAAAGACTGGAGTTCACAGGCACAGGGAAATACAGACTGAGGAAGACATTTTTAGAGCTCATGTGAAAGTATAGAGCTAAACAGAGCTAACTGAAAGTTTAGGATAACGCCTGCA
>NW_027643802.1:105000-117500 GCF_032717465.1 Coenobita brevimanus | reverse complement strand
TAATTTCTTGGAATATGGGTGTAGCAGAGAGGAAAAGTTTGAATGTAATGGAGATGAGATGTCTGAGGAGTATGTGTGGAGTGACGCGTATGGATCGAGGGCGAAATGATGAAGTGCGAAGGAGAACTGGAGTTGTTCGGGAGATGGCTGGTAGAGTTGAGCAGAGGGTGTTGCAATGGTTTGGGCATATGGAGAGAATGGATAATGAGCGATTGGTGAAAAAGATAACTAGATCTGATGTGAGAGGTGTAAGACTGAGAGGAAGACCACGAATAGGATGGATGGACAGTGTGAAGAGAGCGCTGGATGCGAGAGGGATGTCTGTTGAGCAAGGAAGAGTGGCTGTGCGTGACAGAAATAAATGGAGAGAAATTGTGAATGAATAAGTGATGACGCAGCCCTGAGGGGATATTCTCCCGCATTTGGTCTGATCAGCTAGTCAGGTCAGGTGCGGGTAAGGGGATGGGTCTGTTATGATGTGGCAGGGGTAAACCAGTTCTGCTGTCGGGCCCTGCTGTGGATGTCACTGCTTGCACTGCGCAGTTGACCCTTGTGCGGTGTGATGCGGTGAGGATCTGTCCGTTCTCCCCTTTGGGGCTAAGATGCGAATGAATGTGTTTGAATGGATGAGTAAATGGAGAGTGAGTCGTCCTGTCTCGGCTACCTCCCTTTCCTTGGGGGAAGCAGCCTAGGTATATAGATAGATAGATAGATTATATCAAACTTTATAGACCTTCATTAAACTCATCGACATGTCACAAATATATTCGTAGTTAATTTCTTATTACCTGTCTTGAATGAGACAACCCTAACTTATATTCAGCGTGGACGGTGGACATTAGTACCGAAGCGATGACAAATGAAGGTGCGTGGCACGCAAGAAAACTGCTCAGTCTTAACGAACGCACCACATAATCTTTGCTAAATCCAACTACTTCTTCATCAGTTATCATTTATCGTGCCATCAGAAGCGCATTGGTCCATGGCTGGATTACCAATACACACTTCAGACAGTGTATTTAAGGTGAGAGTGATCCCTAGACACTGAGTGCCAGAGTGTTAACAGTAAACCCTAAACATACTCCGGATTAAAGCCCTAACGAGCCACAACTGGTTGCAGCTCCTCAGCCTGTTGGACTACCAGTCTGACACATACAAAAAAAAGCTATATCACTCTTGCAAGGTAATATGGCAGCAATATTTCAAACAATTAACAGAACAGTAAGGTAAGCTTTCGTTATAAGGTGCCTTTTTATATTCTTTTCATTCCATTAAATCCGCAAGATATAATGGGAATATTAACTACTTAAATTCCCTTGCTACAGTACAGGTGCTTATAAAGCTGGTTTACCAGTTCACCAGCTCACAGTAGTGTACTGGTGAACCAGATATATGAAAAAACGCTGAAAGACAGAGACGGGATTTAGAAGAAAAAATTCAACAGTGCCAAATGTCTCAATATATATATATATATATATATATATATATATATATATATATATATATATATATATATATATATATATATATATACCTAGGCTGCTTACCCCAGGGAAGAGGAGGTAGCCGAGACAGGACGACACACTCCCCATTCACTCATCCATTCAAACACAATCATTCGCATCTTAGCCCCAAAGGGGAGAACGGACAGATCCTCACCGCACCACACCTGCATATAATAGTAATTTCCCGTTATCGGTATACGAGTAATATCCTTTAATAATAGATGGTGCATATCTTCACTGTCATTTTCACAAGATCAATAATACGGCACCATATATGAATATTGTCAATCAATATTGATTGTGTGAGGGCCGGTAAATAATATCCTGCGTTGCCAGTGTGGCGGTATTACCTCAGCAAGTTCACATGTCCCTTATCAATGCCCAACGTATCCTTTATCATACGTGTAATGAAACATAGTAATTTCTACAGATTTCTATATTAGGCGTACGTGCCGAGGCCCAGTTTCAGCTGTTGGCGTCTTAATCTGCACCAACATTTATGACCGTAGTACAACTGTTTATGCATAACAGTTTGTTACATCTGTTTTACGCACCCCTTTTTGTCCTTTGGGAAGAAACGAAACCGTAGGTTAGTTCCAGTTAGTGGGTTTTTCCCACAAACAACACAGCGGTGTCCAGGGTTTAGAGCCATGTTTATTTGTACCGCCACGCCCCCTCACATCCCGCCTGTCAACTTATGTAAACAAACAGACGACACACCGGCGACCACAATGCCATCTGTTGACCAAGCCAGCTCGTTACATTGGTCTCGTGTTCGCCCGTAAGAGTCCGTGACTCGACTCTCACGATGGCCATTTTGTTTTTAACTCTTTCAACTGTGAATTTCTGGCTTCGAATCACGCACGCACACATGCACATACACACACACGTACACACACACGTACGCATACACATACATACATATATATACATATAAGCATACACACATACACACACGCGCACCACACACGTGTTTGTATGTGTATGTATGTATATATGCATGCATGTGTGTGTGTGTGTGTGTGTGTGTGTGTGTGTGTGTGTGTGTGTGTGTGTGTGTGTGTGTGTGTGTGTGCAAGCTAAAATCAAGTAGTAGCAGTAGCAGTAGTAGACCCTACCTCAACACTGTTCCTGTGGCACTGTCTTTGATGCAAACCATGCAATGGTGTGCAAGAAGGCAGGCTGTGTGTACGCGACGTCACTGCCAAAATGCTGCAGGAAATATGCCATGACGTCACCACAGAGCCAGCTGTGCTGCCCCTAGACGGCGAGCACTTCACCCACAGAACAGCAAACACATCAAATGATGCCAGAGTGGATGTCAGTGCTGCAGGTTTGCGGACACGTGGGCAGAGGGCTTTCTTCAACATTAGGATAATTGATCCTATGGCAGCATGTCATCGTGAACTGTGCCTCGAGGCTGCACACAAAAGGAATTAACAAGAAAAAAAAAACACAGACTATCAAGAAAGGATCTAACTTTTGCACCACGTTGGATTCACTGCCTTTGTGTTCACAACATCAGGTGGGACGTGTCCAGAGGCGAGCATATTCTCTCGAGATTGGCAGAGATTCTTTCTAAGAAGCGTCAACGTCAGAGTTCCGTTATGGCCTAGATGAGGTGTCAACTGTCCTACTCCCTTGTGAGGTGTGCACTGCTATGCCTCAGGGGCACAAGACCATCAACCCTCAGGCTTGTCTCTTTGGCAGGTATGGATTACGAAGCTACTGTGACTGTCACACTGACCAGCAACTCCAATAGATTAAAGTTTTTGTTGACACTGTAATAATAAAAAATATAGTAGTAATAATGTTTTTTAGGGTTGGTGGGGGCACTCCCCATCCACCCACTCGATGTAGTGCTGTTCTTGGATGCCTGTCCTTTCCTCTCTTCCTTCGTTCTTTCTATAGTTCCTCATCTGCCTTTTTTTTCCTTCATTCTTTCCTCGCCAGATGGTTTCCTGTACACCAGGAAACCTTTTACTACACTGGTTCGTAATCATATAACCAATTTATGGCGCCTGATGGTTTAGTGGGCAATTAAGGCGCTCCAATCGGATTGAGCCTGTGCAAGTTAATATCCAAGGGATGGTTAGGGTTTAATGCTCACGTAATGTCACTCAGGGATGAGTGAGGCTGGTCATTCTCATCATAAATGTGAGAACCAATTTGCCTAGCTCCAGGCTCCTATGCTCCTCATGGGGCAACACGGGATTAGATGATGAATGAATGAATGAATGATGATAAAGTCTTGGCATATGGTTGGTAAGGACAGTGGCTGGTGTGTTTGGGGCCAACAGATTGTATTATGGTTAGTGATAACCTTCACATTACAACTCCAATGGTGAACTGTATTATGAGGCTGGCTGCTGAGCTTCACGGTATAATTCCCAAATGGATGGAGGTGATTTGCTTGTTGTATTATTTCTAAAAGTGGTAGTTGTAGTAGTAACAGTGGTAGATTTTTTTTTTTCTTAATCAGAAGATGCACTCAGCAGGTTGGTGATGTTTGGCTGAATGCAACACATCCAAAGAACATCACTGTATTTCAAATAATTACCAGTAATTCTCAGAAATACCATGTTATTTGGACATGTTGCATTCAGTCATCACCAACCTATCAAGTGCATCTTTGCCTCGATAAAAAAAAAAAAAAAAAAAAAAAAAACTAAGTATAGTAGTAGTTGTAGCAGCGGTTGTAGTAGTTGTAGTAGCAGTTGTAGTAGTAGCAGTAGCAACAGCAGCAGCAGCCGTAGCATCATCATCATCATTAGTAGTAGTAGTCCATCCAGTACCGTAATATATAAACCACCCTACATAAACACCCCCCAAGAAATCCATAGCCAATTTAGGTGAAAGAAACACATCTTTAAGTTGTGTATATTTATTTCAGCATTTATAACAATTTCTTCTAAACTATTTGGGCTAACAATAGATTATTTGACCCAGTGAAAATACCTTATATTTCAGTAGTAATTGCCATGGAAATTACTCTTGCCCAGTCCCCTCGGGTGAAAAGAAAGATAGAAATAACTCGTCTTTATACGTTTAAATCCAATAACTTCCCTTCCTCTTGTCCAGTTCCCTTAGATGAAAACAAAGGGTATTTAAGCCATTTATTTGTATTCAAGCATATATAATTTGAAAGGAGCATGTGGAGTTACGTGGAGAGACAGACTGACAAATAAGAATGTGAAGGAGCGTTGTGGTGAGGATGTGGATGTGACAGGAAGCGTTAGGAGAAACACACTGAGATGGTTTGGCCATGTGGAGAGGATGGAGAGTGTAAGACTAACGAGGAGAGTGTATGTGCGTGAGGAGCATGTGGAGTTACGTGGAGAGACAGACTGACAAGTGAGGATGTGAAGGAGCGTTGTGGTGTGGATGTGGATGTGATAGGAAGCGTTAGGAGAAACACACTGAGGTAGTTTGGCCAGGTGGAGAGGATGGAGAGTGAGAGACTGACGAGGAGAGTGTATGTGAGTGAGGTGGAGGGGGGGAGAGGGAGGGGGAGACCGAGGAAGAGATGGAGGGATGGAGGAGAGAGGTATATGAGAGGGGGGGTGTAAGTTGGGGGAGGGTAGCGACATGGCAGGGGACAGGGCAACATGGAGACGATTTGTTTGTGGCCACTCCTTACCCGATGAAGGTGTCCATAGATATATAGAAAGGATTAATATTAAAGATAAATATTAATCAGCATAATAAAAACAAGCATTTTATTTCGAACTAGAGTTCAATTTTATTCGCCCCTGTGTGGAGTACAACTCTCATGTGTGGGGAGGCTCCCCACATTCAGCTCTACTCAGTAGGGTAGAGTCAAAGGCTTTTCGTCTCATAAACTCTCCACCTCTTACTGGCTCCCTTCAACCTCTGTCTCTTCGCCGCACTGTTGCATCTTTATCTCTCTTCTATCGCTACTTCAATGGTCACTGCTCCTCTGACCTGTCTGCTTGCATCCCTCCACCTCTACGACGGGTGCGTAGCACCCGTCTAGCAACAAACTCTCATCCCTTTTCTGTCCAGCTCTCTAATCCAAGAGTTAACCGTTACTTCCAGTCCTTCATTTATGCAACAGGTCAACTCTGGAACTGTCTCCCTCTGTCTGTATTCCCTACTCCCTATGATCTCCGGTGTTTCAGACGCAGTGTGTCCAGGCATCTCGAAATAAACGGATCGTGAATTAGGCTCTCTTTTGTATTGTTTTTGTTTTTTTCTTGGAAGGAACGGTTTGCGGCCTCCTGGCCTTTGATTCCTTCTTTCTTGCATTAAAAAAAACATAAAAAACAAGGAGCTTCGAATCCCGTCAGTCACCCTCTAACCGTGAGAGAGGAAGGACGCTCAAGCTGTGTGTCTATTCTCAGTGTTGATAGTGTTGTTCATCAGTTCTTTGATACTGCCTATTCTTTCAGTTGAGCCAAATCATCTTTATTAGTGTGTGTGTCTGTGTGTGTGTGTGTGTGTGGCCAGTGTGTTACCATGGCAACCTCCCCACACCACCACAGTTACATACACACAGTTCCCTACCACCACCTTCCGTTAGAGAGTATTGTGTGTGTGTGTGTGTGTGTGTGTGTGTGTGTGTGTGTTTATCTCTGTGTGTGCATGTGTGTGTGTGTGTGTGTGTTTATCTGTGTGTGTGTGTGTGTGTGCGTGTGTGTGCGTGTGTGTGCGTGTGTGTGTGTGTGTCTGTTTATGTGTGTGTGTGTGTGTTTATGTGTGTGTGTGTATATGTGTGTGTGTGTGTGTGTGTGTTTATGTGTGTGTGTGTGTGTTTATGTGTGTGTGTGTATATGTGTGTGTGTTTATCTGTGTGTGTGTGTGTGTGTGTGTGTGTGTGTGTGTGTGTGTGTGTGTGTGTGTGTGTGTTAGCTCACTATTCGTCAAAGGACCTTGGTTATACATAAGAAGACATGCTATTAAAGCTGCGGCACAAATATAATGTGCTATGAAGTCAACTTCACTCAAAAGAGCGCCACGCTTCTTCTGTTGACTTTTCCTTATAATCTTGCTAACAGACAGGCAGGCAGTCAGGGAGGCAGAAAAGGCAGACAGGCAGGCGGTCAGGCAGACAGACTGATAGACAAATATATAAACCTGGCCAAACACACAGCTTCATCGGGCTTTCTCGGTTGACTGTAATAACATCCACTAGTAGCAGAAGCAACGATTTTTTTTTTCTGGCCGCTATTCTGATTACATATTTTGTTATCAGCCATACTCGTAGCAGATCACGTTTGTGCGTATCTGAGGATTAATAAAGCTTTAGTTTCACTCTGTATATGAGAAAAAAAGGCAGAGAAAATATCAACAGTACCCCCAACAGTCCAATACCACAGCCTTCTCCCATTCGCCTCTGTCTACGTAGACTTTTATCACAAACACTATAGACACGCCTTCACGTGGTGGCACTGATGAGACAGACAGACAGATAGACAGACAGACAGAGACAAAGAGAGAGAGAGAGAGAGAGAAAGAGAGGGACTGACAGACAGACACAGACAGACAGAGACAGAGAGACAGGAAGACAGACAGAATGAAACAGAGAGACAGACAGAAAGACAGACAGGCAGACAGACAGATAGACAGAAACAGACAGACAGACAGACAGATGGACAGAAAGAACAGAGAGACAGACAGACAGACAAACAGAGTGGCTGGGGACGAGAGGCCAGAAGAGACGGGCTGGGGATGCGCCTGACCTATCATATTCTCTCGTCTGGCGCGTCCCCAGTCAAGGCCTTCTAAATTTAGAAGGCCTCGTCGGTGGGGGGGACGGTAAGCGTGGAGTCGTGGACGTTATAGGTAGTGTTGGGTCAGCTATGGTCGGGAGAGGTCACGCTGTGTGTTCAATAACAATAAGGACGGAAAAACATTGTATTATATATTGATATTTACATTATTTGTATGTTTTATTAAGGTAATAATGCCTTACAGACGTGCCTGAGACCTGTGGTAGTGTTGTGCTAGTGTGCTTTAGTGATCTGTGATAGTGGTTGTGTTAGTGTGTTGTAGTGATCAGCGATAGTGCTGTGCTAGTGATCCGTGAGAGTGTGTGTTGTGGTGACCCGTAGTGACCCGTGATAGTGTGTGCTACCTTGTGTGAACTAGTGCGTAATGGCTTCCTCGGCAGAGAGCTGTGTCCCCACTGCAGGTACTGAAAAGGACTACCTTGAATTAAAGGAGGAACTTCTCGAACTGAAGCGGGAGGTACAAATTCTCAGGCAGGAGAAGGCACAGATGAGGGAATTGTTGGAGGAGATGTTGGAGGAGAAAGAGAAAAAGGCTGAAGGTTGGACACTAGTTAACAAGGGTGCAACGAAGTTCACCCTTAAAAAGCAAACGGAAATTAAGACAACTAATACATTCGACGCACTACGGGACGAATGTGAAGGGAAGGCAGAGAGGGAAGTAGAGGAGAAGGACGGTGAGAGAACTTCCAGTACAGGTAAGTATAAACAGAACAAGAAAGGTAAGAAAAATGTTGTTGTTGTTGGAGACTCCCAGGTGAGATATCTGAACAGGGCCATGTATACTCCACTCGCTAAACATGTGTGTCTTCCAGGGGCCAGGGTGGCTAATGTGGTAGAAAAAACTTCAAATATCGTAAAGGAAAGTGGTGACAAACCCACTGTGTGCCTCAGTGTAGGAGGCAATGATATTAGTAGCCGTAAGAGTGAGGTACTGTGGAAAAGGTACAAGTTGATGTTAGAAATGGTTAGGGAGAGGGGAGGAACCCCTGTAGTGCTTGGTGTTTTACCAAGGTGGCGGGTTGGAAGGGAATGGTTGAGCAGGGCAATAGGGTTTAATTGCCGCCTTGAAAGGTATTGCAAAGATAATGCAATACCTTTCATAGACAGCTGGGACCGGTTTTATGGACGGAGTGCCTTGTATAGTTGGGATGGGACTCATCTTAGCAGGCAGGGAGTTATTGTTTTAGCTGGAATGATAGATAGGGAGTTGGAGGAATTTTTTCGAGATTGAGAAGTAGGTGTACAGGAAGATGCAGCAACTACACTCAGAAATCATTATTACCATGTTTGGATAGATGCGTCGATACTTGCAAAATTAAGAACAAAAGTTCAACCAATAGTGTGGATACATCCACTCAGGCACCTCAAATTGAGCAGGCGATGATAGATGATAGAACAAGCGATGATAGAAGGGCGATAAGCGATAGTACAAAAAATTGTTATATTAGTAAAGTAAAGAGTTTCCCAGTTAGTAATAAAATAAATAACAGCAAATGCCAAGGTAGAGGCATAACTACTAGTAATAATCTGAAAGTGTACTACACAAACAGCCGGAGTTTACGTAATAAAATGGATGAACTGAGGGCTTTAATTTGTACAGAGAAAATAGACATTGCCGTTATTAGTGAAACTTGGATGAATACAGACACTCGAGAATTTTTAGCAGAATATCAGATAAAAGGCTATAATATTTTTGTGTCAAACCGTCAGGGAAGAAAGGGGGGAGGGGTAGCTATTTATGTAAAGGATTCATTAATCTGTTATAATAAAGAAGACATTAAAGTAAATAGGGACACAGAAAGTGTCTGGGTTGAAATTAGTAACAATAGGGAGAAATTAGTCTTAGGAGCAATTTACAGATCTCCTAAATTAAGTAGAGCTGATAGTAAATACCTTTGGGAGGAAATGAGGAAAGCATCACAGTCCAGCTTAGTAATAATTGTAGGGGACCTTAATCTGCCAAGGATAGATTGGAGAATTCAGACAGGAGATGCAGAGTCAGAGGAATTTCTAGAGGTAGTACAGGATAATTTCCTTTATCAGTATATAAGGGAGCCCACCAGATGTAATAATATACTAGATTTGGTTTTAGCTAATAAAGAAAATATCATTAGCGATATAGAGGTTGGTGGACGACTTGGTAATAGCGATCATGAAGAAATTAAGTTCAAATTTATTTGGGATGTCTGTTCCACTGAAAATACCTCCACCGTTCCTAATTTTCGTCTAGGAGATTTCGATGGCTTAAGAGCTTATTTTCGAACGGTATTCCACAGGGAGATTAGCTATTTGAGGGAATGTCAGGTCAGAGGGGAACCCCAGGTCATAGATCAGGCGCAGGAAACACCTGGGGATGTCCGTCAGGTGTCTGTGAGGGGGGAGGTGGTAGATAGGAATGTAGTCCACGTGACGGAAATTAACTCAGCTCCAGTACCAAACAGACGTTCAACCAGTGAGAAGTATAACGAGTTAATAAATATAATACACGGAGGCCAAGATAGATATATTCCTTCAAAACCGTTTAGAACTAATAATTCAGAACCTAGATGGTTAAACAACAGATTAAAATCTCTCATAGGCCAAAGGAAAGGAATATATAGAAAAATAAAACGTGGAGAGGAACACTTACGTAACCGGTACACAATTTTAAATAGAGAAGTAAAGAGGGAGATAAGAAAAGCAAAGAGAAGTTATGAAATTAAGGTTGCAAGTGAATCAAAAGAAAACCCCAAGGGTTTTTATCAAATGTACCGAACGAAAAATAAAGACAGGATAGGACCACTCAGAACAGAATCAGGTGACATTACCAGTGAAGATAAAGAAATGTGCTCCATCCTAAATAATTATTTCATATCAGTATTCACCAAGGAAAATCTTAGCCTGGTCCCTCAAGCAGCAAATATTTACCATGAGAATACGGAAAATATTCTTAGTAAAATAACCATTAGTAAGGAGGACGTATTGAAAGAAATTAATAAGTTAAAACCTCAAAAATCGCCAGGTCCGGACGATATATATGCAAAAATTATAAAGGAAACCAAAGAAGAATTATGTCAGCCACTTTTAACGTTATTTAATGACTCTTTAAGTTCAGGAGAAGTTCCAGAGGCGTGGAAAACAGCACACGTAGTGCCCATCTTTGAAAAGGGTGATAAATCAGCTGCGTCGAATTATCGTCCGATAAGTCTAACGTCAATAGTAGGAAAAATGTTAGAGTCAATTTTGGCAAATAAGATTAGAGAACACTTAGAAAAATTTAATCTTATAAACGAAAGTCAGCACGGATTCAGGCAAGGACGATCCTGCCTCACAAATTTGTTGTCATTCTACTCGGAGGTCTATGAGGCAGTAGATAGCGATAAAGCTTACGATGTTATTTATCTGGACTTTAGTAAAGCTTTTGATAGGGTCCCACACGAAAGGTTAGTTAGAAAGGTTCGAGCACACGGTATAGACGGCGATATCTTAAAATGGATAGAATCCTGGCTGAAAGGACGAAAGCAGAGAGTATTAATAAATGGAACTAAGTCGGACTGGGGATTAGTAACTAGCGGTGTACCACAGGGTTCAGTACTCGGTCCCTTATTATTTATCATATATATAAATGATCTAGACTTAGGAGTCAATAGCAGCATCAGCAAATTTGCCGACGATACAAAAATAGGGCGTATCATTAACTCGACTGACGATTGCCATAACTTACAAAAAGACCTCGATACATTGTCCAAATGGTCTAAAACTTGGCAAATGGAATTTAACGTTGAAAAATGTAAAGTACTTAACGTAGGCAAGACCATTCGAGATACTAAATACAGCTTAGATAACAAAGAAATTAGCAAATCGGAATGCGAGAGAGATCTAGGAGTTATGATTAGTAACGACCTTAAACCTAGGCAACAGTGCATTAATGCGAGGAATAAAGCAAATAGGGTCCTAGGATTTATTTCGAGAAGCGTGAGCAATAGATCATCTAAAGTAATACTAAAACTTTATCTAGCATTAGTAAGGCCACATTTAGACTACGCAGTACAATTCTGGTGTCCTTACTATAGAATGGATATTAATTCGTTAGAAAATGTACAGAGAAGAATGACTAAAATGATGCATGACGTCCGGAACCTGTCATATGAAGACAGACTGAAAAGACTAAGTCTGCATTCGCTAGAGAGGCGTAGAGTAAGGGGAGACTTAATTGAGGTGTTTAAGTGGATGAATGGTATAAATAAGGGAGATATTAGCAAGGTACTTAAAGTGAGCATACAGGATAGAACTAGAAGTAATGGTTTCAAACTAGAAAAATTCCGTTTCAGTAAGGAAATCGGTAGAAATTGGTTTGGTAACAGAGTAGTAGACGAATGGAATAAGCTACCTAGTAAAGTAGTTGCTGCCTCTTCCATTGAGAGTTTCAAGCATAGGCTAGATAAGCATATGACAAATAAGGGGTGGATATAGGATATTGGATATAGAATAAAGAAAATCTTATAACCAATACTAATTTAAAAAAATTTTCTTTTCAGGTTACACTATGATAGTCTCTATTCTCCTTTCACACTTTCCTGTAAAATGTCCACGCCAGTTTTTCTATACGGCGTGGTGTTCTTTCTGACTTTTTCCTGCCGGCTTCGGCTGGAGGGTTTGGAGGGAGGGGGAGAGCCTTCTTCTTTGCTATCCTTATCTCATTCTAGTAGTTCAGTTACTCTTCTATATAGGAGCTGCCTAGCATGGGCTAACCGGCCTACTGCAGTTATCCTCTCTTCTTATGTTCTTATGTTAACACGAACAGGAGCATCGCTCATTGTGAAAACATTGTTCACCTGTGTCAAG
This sequence comes from Coenobita brevimanus, assembly GCF_032717465.1. Classification (NCBI taxonomy): domain Eukaryota; kingdom Metazoa; phylum Arthropoda; class Malacostraca; order Decapoda; family Coenobitidae; genus Coenobita; species Coenobita brevimanus. The sequence goes on along the minus strand of NW_027643802.1, from coordinate 105,418 downwards.
ATTTTTTTTTTTTTTTGATCGATTGAACGCAGGTCTGCTAAGTTTATATTTTAGAATAAAGCATTTGAATGGCCATACAATATACATCTCAAGCCAAAAGCAATGCATTCCGTCGGACAAGCAGACAAAGCAGCTGGAAGGTGAGGTGAAGAGTCAAGATGCAAAATACAGAGGAAACAAAGGCAAACATTCTCTGAGGCTCACACTGCGCTCACGTCCCTGGGGATTGTCATGGAGGGCTGAAGGGAATCACAGGTCACAAGATCCACCTGTCCATACTTGCCACTCCTTAACCCTTTCTTCCCTATGTTGCTCTCTCTCTCTCTCTCTCTCTCTCTCTCTCTCTCTCCAAACACACCACAACAAAATGTAAGCAAAAAAGTATATATATATATATATATATATATATATATATATA